>NC_056726.1:653059729-653069729 GCF_019279795.1 Protopterus annectens
ACCGACTATCATGAAACCTCGCTGTCTTGACATCTCTCTTGACAGATGTACCTGTAATCTGTAGCAGTAGGACTCTGCATGACTATTCCATGAATGAGGCCTAGTGAATACTCATGGAAACAAGGTATTGTAATGGGTATCTGTAGTCCCATATGGATGCCCAAGCAGCCCACTATATTGTTTGTATAATGTACCAGATCCATACATATAATGCCATATCATAATAATCCTTATGAGTACTGTGTAAATTACAGATTTACCTTGCAAATGCAGCAGCTGACACAACTATAGTTCAGGGTTGACTCTGTCTGATGCAAGCAGTGCACATTCCATACATGAGTAGTTACAGGATGTGTGGGTTGCCTGCCTCATTTTTTATTTCTGTATGTGAGAAGGAGTAATGTGTCAGTCCCTAGGGCGCTAGGTTGTCAGTGAATGTGTTATGCATTGCCTTTTAGCCAAAGCCAGGGCGTACTGAGCATGCCTACATCTGCCTACAGGGACATCAGCAGGGGGTTTCTCCTCCGAGTCCTCCTGTGGCTGTGGTGACTTAGGCACTGGTGGCGGGCTATTTGTCCTATCCCTTTGCGAATCCTGCTGCAGATCTTTCCATGGCATCATTTTGTGTAGCACAGCATATACTGTAAATATGTGCACATATGGCTGGAGAATACTGCAAGGCTCCACTAGATATATTTAGGCACCAGAACCATGACTTCAGCAGCCCAAACACATGCTGTATGATTTTCCTAGTTTGTGCATGTTCCTCATTATGGGATTCTTCTGTGGGTGTGCATGCATTTCTGATGGATGTTATCATCCACGTTTCCAGGATGTAGCCAGCATCCCTCATTAAATGGCCATGTCGGATGTCCCCCCCTAGAAAACATCTGGTGCAGCTATGATGTGTGCCAGATATGGGAGTCATAACTGCCAGGGCTGCCAGCACACACACATCATGATAATCCCCTGGGCATTGCACATGACCTGGCACTTGATGGAGCGGTATCTCTTGTGGTTAATGTAGATTCTACCCTGCTCAGCAGGTGGAGCCTTTAAGTGTACATGGGTGTAATCTGTGGCACCCAGTACCTCAGGGTAGTGTGCTACTCTGTAGAACTGTTGCACATTGCAGGCCCTCACCTCAGTGGAGATGGGAAAAGATATGTGCTCACTGGCATATGGTAGCATAGCATCCAAGAACTGATGGAGTATCCTGGATGCAGATGCCTGTGACACCCCCATCATGGCCCCAGTTGGTCTTTGAAATGTATTTGTAGCTAGTATCATAAGGGCTTTACATACCTTTGTTTCCACTGGGATGGGTTCCCTTCTTTTGGCTCTGGCCCTGAGTTGAGGGCAGCAGAGTTCAGTGAGTTCTTGTATAATAGGTCCCAGTCCACCCTGTAGCACTGTACATTCTTTAACTCCTGTATCTTCTGGAAGGTTATCCTGGGCCTGAACACTCTTCTCCTTCTCAGCCTAGGCCTATTGTCAGAAGCACCAGCAGCACTGACTTATGCATCTAGCACATACAGATGTAGCAGACCTGCAGCAGCCCCTAGCATTATCTCAGTTACAGTTCCCAAGTCTATACTCCAGTAATCCAGAGTATTGAAGGAAAATAAGAATGTAGGGTGTATGCATACTTTATACAGATCTGCTGTAGGTCCAACATGTGTGATTGGCTAATTATGCATTTCACTTGCCTAGATTCTAACTGATATCATTTACTGGCTCTACTTTATTGCACAATACGGCACTCTGCACCGCGCAGTATAGCTCATACAAAAGTCAAAATCAATAATTGAATACATCTGGTTTTACTTACTTGCTGACTACGTTGTTACATTATCACTATGACCTGGGTGGGCTTTTTAACGTGAACACACTCCACTGTGTGGCACACTGCACAAACATACACACTGGGAATTAAACAAATTCTTAAAATTAATGCCCCTCCCCTTGCTGGCATCCACATCCAGTGGAAATATCAACCTGGTGTAGGAGCCTACACGTATCTGTGGACACGGTTGCTCCTTTTACCGATTCAGCAAATTCACCTCATTTGCATACATATCAGTGCTGACAGCCTTCACATTTCGTAGCTGTATGACCTAGGCAGCAACAGCAATGCAGCATTATATGGACCCAGTACAATGTCCTATAATACATTTCTGACAAATATTATCAAATACTTTTTTTTTTTATTTTTTATTTTTCATTTAGGCATGTTTGCGCACTGCCGTGCATAGCTCGAGCATGCTAAAATCATTAAAAAAACTTATTTTTACATATTCTCTTGCATTTTCAGGCATCCATGATGCATTTTTCACACATCAATGTATGTGATCTAACCATTTCAGGAGAGTTGTGTCCATATTTGTGCACTTTTACATCCCCTTCTTTCTGTGTACACTCCTGTTTGCAGAAGATTGCTGCGTGCACTATGGACACGGACACAGAGTCTACTTGGATGCCTTTCTGTTTGTTGGATTGCTCCACCTGGGTTATTTGCATAAGATTCACCTGCTTATGAGGTAATTTGCATTACACAGAACTTCCTTTGTTTGTGCATGCTGCTAAGCAGTGGTGGTTCTTCTCTTTCTGCTTTTCCTGTTAGGGGTTGCCACAGTGGATCATCTGTTTCCATTTCTTCCTGTCCTCGGCATATTGCTCTTTCACACCAACCACTTGCATGTCCTGTCTCACCACATCCATAAACCTTATCTTAGGCCTTCCTCTTTTCCTCTTACCTGGCAGCTCCATCCTTGGCATCCTTTTCCCAATATACCCAGCATCCCTCCTCAGCACATGTCCAAACCAACACAATCTCTCCTCTCTGACTTTGTCTCCAAACCATCCAACCTGAGCTGACCCTCTAATATTCTGATTCCTAATCCTGTCCATCCTTGTCACACCCAGTGCAAATCTTAATATCTTTAACTCTGCCACTTCCAGCTCTGACTCCTGCCTTTTTGTCAGTGCCACTTTCTCCAACCCATACAACATAGCTAGTCTCACTACCCACTTGTAGACTTTCCCTTTCACTCTTACTGATCCAGTCTGTCACAAATCACTCCTGACACTCTTCTCCACCCATTCCACCCTGCCTGTACTCTCTTCTTCACCTCTCTTTCACACTCACCATTACTCTAAACTGTTGATCCTAAGTACTTAAACTCATCTACCTTCACCAAGTCTACACCCTGCATCCTCACCATCCTCTATTATTATTATTGTTATTGAATCTAGAACCATTCGTCTTCATGCAAACAAAATTATTATTATTATTATTGTTATTGAATCTAAAACCATTCGTCTTCATGCAAACAAAAAAGAAAAATTGTTAGGCTTTAATGAATTCCCCCTATTAATATAATATTATTAACTCTCCAATAAAACTGATTCATTTTCTCATTTGTTGTAAAGTGGTAACTTCAGATGCATTCAGGAACAAAATTACAAAGTTCTTTACATAGATTATGCCATTTTGGTAAATTATTAGGGATAAATTTAGGTCCCTACAACAAAACACTAGTTTGTGAATTATTCAATGTAATACCTGAAATATTCAGTGTAAGTGTCGAGTAGCACACTCACCTTTGGTGCAGTAGACTGCAAGTTCTATTCCTTCACCAAGTAGATTAATAGCTGACATTGTGTTACAACATAACGGGGGTGCTGCACTTCATTGTTTGTCATCCTTCAGACAGGATGTAAAACCGAGGCCCCATCTGCTTGAGTTAGTGGTAACTCAGGTGGATGTAAAAGATCCCAAAGCACCTATTAGAAAGAATATGGGTCCTTTATATAAAAAAGAACTCTTATTTACAAAATATTTACATATTTACAAATATATAGATATACAAATCTTTTAACAGATATTCATAATTTCCTTTACTGTCATACTAAATTTTCATCCCTATTAGGAAACCAAACTGCTTTTTCCATAACCAGCATCTAATTTTACTTAATATTGTTGCTAAAATCCATTTACTGTTAAACATAATTTATTCTTTCATTCCATATAACATAAAACAACTTTTATTCTATTATTTAACATATTTATCTCTGTTTTATAATACCCATATTTATTCATATTCATGTCTGTTTGTTCCACTTTTTATATTTTCAAAAATATCTTCATTCCATAGTTTTCCCCATAATTTTTTATTCTTTTACATTTCAGAAACAAATGTTCTGTGGTTTCTTCTTCTTGATAATGTATTCATATGCCATATAAAAAGAAAAGTAATAGAATATTTCCTTTTACTGGCAATTTATCTACTACCAGTCTCTACAAAAATCTTAAGATTCTACTTTCTAATGATACCATTTGCTTCTTATTTTTATAGCTTTAATTTTTTCGTTATATTTTCCCACAATTTTACATAGTATGTTTTATTACATTCTTATACCATACTTTTCTATCTTTTTCTATATCATCTTTTTATTTTCCACAAAAGTATGTTTTCCTTGTTACATGTTATTTTTTTCATTTATACTCTCTATTACTGTTTTTTACCATACCCCCAAATTTATCATATTTCTATTTATCCAGTTTTACTACTAGTCTCTCATATTTTTCATTTATGCACTTTAAGACTTTGTACATATTTAATGAAGCAGCATATACCAATGGGTTAATTAACCCTAAACCTCCTCCTTTATTTACACACAAAACTCCTCTTTTTACCGTGTTTAATCTAGAACCCCATATAAATGAAAGCATTATCCACGATAATCCCTTTTCAAGTACTATTGGCAACATAAATAGACTAGCTAAGTATGCTTTTATTTCCCATCAGTACTGAATTTATTAAATAAGCTCTTTTCTGAATGATAATGTATATGTTAAACACAAAGAAAAACACGAAGCAGGCAAATGTATGACCGCAAGTAAATGAAACCAAGCAAGTAGTAAAATAAATAAACGGTCATGTGAAGTACAGCGCTAAAAGCATAGAATTTATTACTCAAATGCAGATAAGCGCTTTCACCACCATACCAGTGGCTTCACACAATTAAATATGTTTTAAGTTATTTACAAAATCAGCTTTTCATTAGACAAATCAATTGCACCTGTTACTATACACGTAACATCCCCACTTCCTGGTACATCAAACATGTGTTCCCTTGTGAGTCACACTTCATCTTATTGTGTATGTTCTAAAGAAAAGACAACTTTGTTTTATTTCTTCTGTTATTTATTTCCATTGAGTTCTACTTACATGTTTATTCTCAAATTGTATGCGTAATGCAGAAATTTAATTAATTGTAAAATATAGCCCTATCTTTACATCAGCTAAACCTTTACTTTTCTCTTTATTTAAAGCCCATCCCTATCACCTCTAGACACTCATTTGTGCAAATTATTACTTATTTTATCCAATTTTTTTGCTGTTATTATGATGTCATCTGCATGTGTTAGCAGAACTGGAATTCTTAACCCTTCAGGTGTTATATACCTTGCCTCCCTCTTTTTGTAATTTATTTCACATACTGTTACATTCATAACTAATGCAAAGAGTATACAACTCATTGGACATCCCTGTTTTATTCCTCTCTTCTTATGTATCTCTTGGCTTAACTAGCCATTTACAAGTATTTTTACTTTATTATTACTATACGTTGACATGCATAATTTCCGAAATTTCTCATTTATATTATATTCTTTCATTATTACCCGTAAGATTTCATGTCCAATTGCGTCATATGCCTTCTTATGGTCTCCAATCTTGATTTTTGGTTCTTCTTTTCTAATCATAAGGAGGTATGCTACTTGATGCTATCTGGTGTGGCCACATATTTAGTTGGATAGGAGCTACACCCAAAATGTGGTGGTAGTGGTACTTGGCCAGAAAATTATTGAGAAACATGGCTGAAAGGATTTGTGAATTAATGCATCAGGTGTATGCTCATTCTGCAATTGAGGTCTATTCTTCAGGATTGTGTTTGCATCCTCCCTTTGCGCTTTTTCTGTAGTGTCCCCTAGGAAACCTCTCATTCATTTTCTGGCTTGCTCTGCACCACCATTTCTTTAAGTAAATCATCCCACAACCCTCCTAACTGGGGGGTTATAATTATACATCCATCATTTGCTGACTCATCTCCATCAAACAGATTTCTGTGAAACATTTCCTCAGAATCCTGGTCACAATATTTGCTTTCTCCTCCATTTCTTTCACCACTCCATCTCCTGTCTCCATCTGTCTCCCTGTTTCTTCAGGCCTCATCTGTGCTTCTCCAAATTGGGTCCCACGTGCAACAATGATGAGTTGGGGAAGTTCCCCGATGCACTGGCCAAGTTTCCCTTAGTAGTATGCATACTATTCTGGGCCTACCCTGAAGAGAGGCACCTAACCTAATGAGACAAATCTGGTCAACAATGAATTAATGAATGAATCAATAACATTTACTATTTCAAGACCAGGGCTAAAGTTTTATGTAGTTAGATGGCAGATGTCATTAAATTGTTCAGTGTGTTCATTAGAAGGCACTAAAGAAGTTGTATGTATAATGTATTTTCTGTACAATAGCCATTTTAATCCACCTATTTTCCATTGAAAATAATAGCGTATTTCATTTATTTTTGTTTTAATATTGTCTGAAATATTTTATAATTTATTGTTGCTATTTCTTTACATTTGTATGTAAGAGTATCCACTATGTATAATTTTTTACTAGTGCGTTTAAATTCACTATGCGTTTCCATTAAATAATTTAGTTCTTTGTTAATTAATAAGGTATAAATGGTATTCTGAATGAGCTTTAGACCTATATCAATTAAAAATATTTTTTTTTTATAATCATTAGTGAAGAATCAATGTTACCTGTTAAAAGTATTTTGTCAGCAAATTACTGAATTTTTAAAATGTATTAATTTATTTTATATCCTAGTCTATCATGCCCTTGCTTATTTTATTGACTGAAAAATAAAAGATGCTAGTATGACACATTAGAATGAATTTTGATAAATATAATTGATAAAAAATGTATGATTAGTTGGAAATCTGTGTATTTCCAGTACTTTAGTAAAATGAGAACAGCTTACAGAATCAAAGGCGTTATCTGGATCCAGGCTAGGTTCATTGATTAGTACTAGGCTAACTGCTCTTTTGGGCTTTTTTTAAGCCTAGCCAGTTACACCATGTGAGAATTAAACCCTGCATCTTGTGTCTGCAAGGTAAATACCTTAACCAGTATGCCAGCCTCTCACGCTAAAGATTTTCATGCCGAAACCAGGGATTGAACCAGGGACCTTTAAAATCTTCAGGCTAACCCTCTCTCAACGAATGCCACCAGTACTGTTAGCCTACAGGGTACTGGCGGAAATTGGGCTACTGTTGGCCGAAGGCAGGAGGAGAGGAGAAAGGCTAGGACTGTGGTAGTGAGGGTCGGAACTTTGAATGTTGGCAGTATGACTGGTATAGGGAGAGAGCTAGCTGATATGATGGACAGAAGGAAGGTTGGTATATTGTGCTTGCAAGAGACCAGGTGGAAGGGGAGTAAGGCTAGGTGTATCGGAGATGGGTTCAAATTGTTTTATCATGGTGTGGATGGGAGGAGAAATGGAGTTATTCTGGAGGAACAGTATGCTGAGAGTGTTTTGGAGGTGAAAAGAGTTTCTGATAGAGTGAAGTTTATGAAGCTGGAAATTGATGGTGTAATGATGAATGTTGTTAGTCCATATGCTCCACTAGTTGGGTGTGCAATGGATGTGAAAGAAAAATTTTGGAGTGAATTTTGGAGTGAATTGGGTGAAGTGGTGATGAGTGTACCCAAGGGTGAGAGAGTGGTGATTGGAGCAGATTTCAATGGGCATGTTGGTGAAGGGAACAGAGGGGATGAGGAAGTGATGGGTAGGTATGGTGTTAAAGGAATGCAAAAGGTCAGATGGTAGTGGATTTTGCAAAAAGGATGGACATGGCTGTGGTGAATATGTATTTTAACAAGAGGGAGGAGCATAGGGTGACATACAAGAGTGGAGGAAGATGCACACAGGTGGATTATATCTTATGTAGGAGGGCCAGTTTGAAGGGGATTGGAGGCTGTAAAGTGGTGACCGGAGAAAGTGTCGTTAGGCAGCATAGGATAGTGGTTTGTCGAATGACGTTGGTTATTAAGAAGAGGAGGAGGAGTGTGAGGGCAGTACCAAGGATCAAGCGGTGGAAACTGAAAAAGGGTAATTGTGAGGTGGAGTTCAGGGATGAGTTAAGGCAGGCACTGGGTGGCAGTGAAGAGTTACCAAATAGCTGGGTAACTACAGCAGAGCTAGTAAAGGAGACAGCTAGAAAGGTGTATGGTATCACATCTGGACAGAGGAAGGACGGCAAGGAGACATGGTGGTGGAATGAGGAAGTACAGGAGAGTATACAGAGAAAGAGGTTGGCAAAGAAGAAGTGGGATTGTCAGAGAGATGAAGAAAGTAGACAGGAGTATAAGGAGATGAGGTGCATGGCAAAGAGAGAGGTGGCGAAGGCTAATGATAAGGCATATGAAGAGTTGTATGAAAGGTTGGACACTAAGGAGGGAGAAAAGGACCTGTACCAATTGGCTAGACAGAGGGACCGAGCTAGGAAAGATGTGCAGCAGGTAAAGGTGATAAAGGATAATGAGGGAAACATACTCACAAGTGAGGAGAGTGTGTTGAGGAGATGCACAGAGTACTTTGAGGGGTTGATGAATGAAGAGAATGAGAGGGAGAGAATGTTGGATGATGTAGGGATAGTAAATCATGAAGTACGATGGATTAGCAAGGAGTAAGTAAGGATAGCTATGAAGAGAATGAAGAATGGAAAGGCTGTTGGCCCAGATGACATACCTGTGGAAGCATGGAGGTGTTTAGGTGAAATGGCAGTGGAGTTTTTAACCAGATTGTTTAATGAAATCTTGGAAAGTGATAGGATGCCTGGGGAATGGAGAAAGTGTTTTGGTACCGATTTTTAAGAATAAGGGTGATGTGCAGAGCTGTAGTAACTGCAGAGGGATAAAACTGGTCAGTCACAGCGTGACGTTATGGGAAAGAGTAGTGGAAGCAAGGTTAAGAAGGGACGTGATGATTAGTGATCAGCAGTATGGTTTCATGCCAGGAAAGAGCACTACAGATGCGATCTTTGCTCTGAGAGTGTTGATGGAGAAGTACAGAGAATGTCGGAAGGAGTTGCATTGCGTTTTTGTAGACTTAGAGAAAGCATATAACAGGGTGCCTAGAGAGGAGTTGTGGTATTGTATGAGGAAGTCAGGAGTGTCAGAAAAGTATGTAAGAGTGGTACAGGATATGTACGAGGGTAGTGTGACAGTGGTGAGGTCAGCGGGGGAGTGACGGATGCGTTTAAGGTGGAGGTGGGATTACATCAAGGATCAGCTCGGAGCCCTTTCTTATTTGCAATGGTGATGGACAGGTTGACAGACGAGATCAGACAGGAGTCCCCGTGGACTATGATGTTTGCAGGTGACATTGTGATCTGTAGTGAGAGTAGGGAACAAGTGGAGGAGACCCTGGAGAGATGGAGATATGCTCTAGAGAGAAGAAGAATGAAGGTCAGCAGGACTAAGACAGAATATATGTGTGTGAATGAGAGGGAGGATAGAGGAATGGTGAGGATGCAAGGAGTAGAGGTGGCAAAGGTGGATGAGTTTAAATACTTGGGGTCAGTAGTTCAGAGTAACGGTGAGTGTGGAAGAGAGGTGAAGAAGAGAGTACAGGCAGAATGGAGTGGGTGGAGAAGAGTGTCAGGAGTGATTTGTGACAGACGAGTACCTGTAAGAGTGAAAGGGAAGGTCTACAAGAGGGTAGTGAGACCAGCTATGTTATATGGGTTGGAGACAGTGGCATTGACAAAAAGGCAGAAGTTTGAGCTGGATGTGGCAGAATTAAAGATGTTAAGATTTGCACTGGGTGTGACGAGGGTGGACATGATTAGGAATAAGTATATTAGAGGGTCAGCCCAGGTTGGAAGGTTTGGAGAGAAAGCCAGAGAGGCACGATTACGTT
>NC_056726.1:653374729-653592229 GCF_019279795.1 Protopterus annectens
TTTACAGAGTCCACTGAACATGTTGGACAAACAGACAAATGCAGGTTTTGTAAAATAGAATTGGAAATAGTTGCACATCTTGTTGCTGGGTGTGATACACTAATGGAAAAAGGCCTGTATACTGAAAGGCATACGAATGTGGCAAGAAAGTTGCATTGGGAATTGTGTACACATTATAATACTGAAGTAGCTGAGAAGCATTGGAAATATAATCCTCAAAGCATTATAGAAAATGATTACCGACAGTTCAAAAAAATAGATGTGGAAAACCATATATAGTAGTCCATGAAAAGAAGACAAAAGTAGCATTGATCATTGAAATTGTTACTATACCCAGTGTAATTACAGTGTCTTGTGTACAGAAAGACACAAAATCATAAAGTACCAGGATTTGTAGGCAGAAATGACGGCAATGTAGAAGAAGTATACCCAGACAGTTTCAATAGTAGTAAGAACAATGGGTCTCATAAAAATGAATTTACAGTCATATTTAGATATGTTACTGATACATGTAACTCCATATGAATTGTAGGAGGAGTCAATTGTGGGCACACTGGGGGTGCTTTGAAGAGCACTTTTGGCTAACATTAATGATTGGAACAATACTAATTTCATAAACTTTAATCATACTTTGACTTAAGAATGGGGTCCATTCCCATCATGGTATTAGAAACCCAAAAGTCTTAGAGAAATTAAACCAATAGAAATGGAGAGATGATAAAATCAGCAAGCAAAGGAGAGCAGTATTGCCAGAACTGAATTCATCCTGAAGTCTTGGTGAGTACCTTCAACAGGTGGACCCTGTTTTTACAAAATCTCACCAAGACAATGCTGATTTATATAGTATATATCATGGACAGAAGTATGTTAAAAAATAAAAAAGACAGCTGGGTGCACAAGTCCAAGGATAACAGTGTGCCCAATCCTGGTATATGCATTGGTGCCAGTACTGGAATCCTGAAGACACCATAATATTTCTACAGTGGATTTAGGCCCAGCTCACAGAGAAGATGGCACCCCATTGTAGATGGAAGTAGTAGTCCACAAAAAACACAAAAATTGATAGGTCAAAAAAGAGCCATAAAGATGATAGGGTGGACTATTGAGGATAAGAAAGAAATTATGCATTGTTGCTATTATGTAAGAAACCCGGAATTTCCAGATAGAAGATATTCTAAAAGATTAAGAGATAAATTAGAGGAAATAAAACTACTTGCACAAGAAAAAACTGTCAAAAGCTTCAAATGCAAAGTTGTGTTCATTAATGCATCAGATCTATGAAAAACATTGTACAGAAAAACGACTTTGGGCCATTTGGAAGAAGAAGTGACTGAGGAAGTGCGAAAATATAAAGAACAAAACCTAGAGATGTTTGAAAGGTTAAAAAAGAAACATGGACATGGGAAAGAAAGAGAGATCTAATATGATGCAATATTTATGCAAAGGAGAAAGCAGGTCCAAAGATATTTGAAGAGAAATACAGGCAAAGGCATCCAGATATGGAAATTTTCACAATACAAATAATAAGATCACAAAGGGGAATGTAGAACAGAAGATTAGTAAAGTAGAAGTTAAAAAAATAGTAGCTGAAGTTATGGAATACCTGCAAAGTAAAGGATTTAATGTAGAAAGTCTAACATAGGTTATGTCACAGCATCATGGAGCAATGAGTCCCCAAAGTAAGGACAAACAGGTGGAGCGGGAGACTTCTGAAGAAGAAATATTGACATGGGAAAGAAAGAGAGATTTAATGTGGTGCAATATTTATGCAAAGGAGAAAGCAAAACTAGTCAATACAAAAAAGCAGTACCAAAGATATCTGAAGAGAAATACAAGCAAAGTCATCCAGATGTGGAAAAATTCAGTATACAAAAAATAAGAAAACGGGGGTGAGTAGAAAAGAGGATTAGTAATGCAGAAGTTAAATAAAAAGAAACTAAATTTATGGATTACTGTGAAGTAAAGGATTTAGCGTAGAAAATCCACCTGTGGTAACATCACAGCATTATGCAACTATGAGTTCCCAAATTAAGGAGAAACAGATGGAAGGGAAGCATCTTATCACTTGCCACATGAATGTACTCTGGACCCTTCAGCAGGAAACCGGAACAAAAGATCAATTGGAGTCGCACAGCAAGGGAAAGAGCAGGAAACAATGGCAAATCTGACACAGTCAGTGTTGTGGAATGATAAACCAGTGAGTTCCTGTATGAAAGAGCAACGGATGATGCAGGATGCTGTTGAAAAGAATATGTCACAGGAAGATGTTCTGGAGCTTTCTGTAGAATGTCCACAGGAAACAAGAGAACAAAGAATGTGCCACATTTTAGAAGAAAACAATCTAAAGGAGGGATTGCTTGATTTAATACAGATGGATAGACATATTAAGAATTATGAATGTAATTAATTACAAATAGGTCAGTAAGACCTAAAATGTTAGAAGTCTGGTAAAACAAATGAACACAGTAATCAAGTCTATTAACAGAAATTCATGTGATATAACAGAAGAAAATAGGATATAGTTATCCCCTTTGGGAAAAAAACATGTACCCGTGAATTAACACATAGGTGGCAGTACACTAAACACTGAAAGTGTGATAAGAGAGTTAGGGACACAGGTGGACAGTGGTCTCACCTTCAATAACCACATCGCCACAATATTCAGGAAATCCTTCTGTGTGGCACACCTCATCACTAAGGGCTTTTCATCCAGAAAAAAGGAGGTCATTGTCCCACTGTACTCATCCCTCATTAGACCCATTATAGAATACAATGCCCCATTTGGTATGTACCTCTCAAGACATCTGCAACAACTGGAAAGGCGCAGAAATACCTCACAAAAAAATCACAGGCCTAAAGCAGATCTCCTATGCTGACAGCCTTAAAAAACTCCAGCTATACTCTGTCGCATATCGTCTACTCCGAGGCGATCTCTGCTTAACATACAAGGCCATGTCAAACCCAGAGCTTTGGAAATTCACCCTAGGGATCACTTCAGTCGCCCTGCTAGACAGGGGTCCAGGGAAGTAAATAGTGTGGGAAGAAATAGCCAGGGAATTGTTATGGCTAGGCTTGTATAGGCCCTAGGGCCAATAGCCTAGTACCAACCTATGAGCCTATGATATAGATCATTTGTTATTAAATAAAGTCATAATGGAGAATTGTAAAAAGAGGAAGAATCTAAGTATGGCATAGATAGTTTACAGAAAACATTTGATAGCATCCTACATTCATTGATAAAGGAGTGTTTAGAAATGTATAAGATATAACCTACATTGATCAGTTACATTATACTGACCATGAAACAGTGGCAAACCACTTTGCAGCTAAGCCGTGATAAAGGACAAAGTATTATTCCAGCTATAAAAATTCAAAGGGGATATTCCAGGGTGACCCTTTATCACTGCTGATCTTTTGCCTTGCCTTGCCCTTAACCCATGAAGCTATCTATTTAACAGATTAGGTCATTGTTACAGTTTGGCTGACAAAAAAATAACAAAATGTAAAGACTTCTCATCTTCTTTTTATGGATGATTTAAAACTGTATAGTCCATCACATGAGGAGCTGAAAACACAACTGCAAGTTGTCAAAACTTTCTCTGATGATATAACACTCCTTCGATCTTGGTAAATGTGTAAAAGCAACATTTAAAGCAGGAAAGCTGCAGCACCAAGAAAATATCAGTTTGGGACATGAATGCGATATAAAGGAACATGAGCAGGAGAGAATGTATAAATATTTAGGAACTGATGAAGGACTGACAATAAAACATGAACAAATACAAACAAAACTCCATAAGGAATATGTTAGAAGATTAAAATTAATACTCAAAACAGCCCTGACATTTAGGAACAAAGTCCAATCTATAAACCAATTTGCTCTTCTTGTAATAACTTACAGTTTTGTGGTGACTGGCCCCAAAAGGTATTGGATGATTTGGAGAGGAGAACAAGAAAAATGTTTCATGTTTATCAAATGATATATAAAAATAAGTGTATACCAAGATTATATATTCCTTGTTCTGAAGGAGGTTCATGCCTCAAGATTGATTACATTATACTGACCATGAAACAGTGGCAAGCCACTTTGCAGCTAAGCTGTGATAAAGGACAAAGTATTATTCCAGCTATAAAAATTCAAAGGGGATATTCCAGGGTGACCCTTTATCACTGCTGATCTTTTGCCTTGCCCTTAACCCATGAAGCTATCTATTTAACAGATTAGGTCATTGTTACAGTTTGGCTGACAAAAAAATAACAAAATGTAAAGACTTCTCATCTTCTTTTTATGGATGATTTAAAACTGTATAGTCCATCACATGAGGAGCTGAAAACACAACTGCAAGTTGTCAAAACTTTCTCTGATGATATAACACTCCTTCGATCTTGGTAAATGTGTAAAAGCAACATTTAAAGCAGGAAAGCTGCAGCACCAAGAAAATATCAGTTTGGGACATGAATGCGATATAAAGGAACATGAGCAGGAGAGAATGTATAAATATTTAGGAACTGATGAAGGACTGACAATAAAACATGAACAAATACAAACAAAACTCCATAAGGAATATGTTAGAAGATTAAAATTAATACTCAAAACAGCCCTGACATTTAGGAACAAAGTCCAAGCTATAAACCAATTTGCTCTTCTTGTAATAACTTACAGTTTTGTGGTGACTGGCCCCAAAAGGTATTGGATGATTTGGAGAGGAGAACAAGAAAAATGTTTCATGTTTATCAAATGATATATAAAAATAAGTGTATACCAAGATTATATATTCCTTGTTCTGAAGGAGGTTCATGCCTCAAGATTGATTACATGTATAGATCTGCAATTATAGGACTGCATACATATCTGCTGACCTCACCAGATCCAAACATAATGAAAGTTTTAAAACATGAGGAGAACAAGTCTAAGATGACATCCCTGCTTAGTTTAGTAGAACTGGTAATGGAAATCAAACCAGGAGTATACAAAAATCAGGCAGCAACTGAATGTGCCAAAAAAAAAAACAAAACAAAAGAAAGAAAGAATATAAGAAGGACCAGATGAGAAGGGAAGACGTGGAAAAGGCATAAATGTTGTTGCAGATACAGAAAACTCGTGGAACAACCTCATGCCAATCAGGATCTGACACAGGAATGGTTAAGGAGGGTTGGATTTAAACCAAAAGATAAAAAGTTAATATTGGAGGGCCAGGATAGTGGAATATGAGCATGTTGATTTACAAAGTTCATTGAATATGTGGCAGAAACAGACAAATGCAGGTTCTATAAAACAGAACTGGAAAGAGTTGCACATCTTGCTGCTGGGTGTGATACACTAATGGCAGAGGACCAGTGTATTGAAAGGCATAATGTGACAACCACAGAAAGGGGATAAAATGACTAAATATAACTAATAAACAAACCAAGCATTGTGTTAAAATGCCAGGATGAAGTCACAATTTGAGAAAGTTTTATTCCGTGATTAAAAACAAAGATTTAGCATTTTCATTCCACTTGGGGGACTTCATCAGAATAAACACATAGTAATTTCACCTTCTTAAAAACCCTCATATTTCACCATCTTAATTGAAGCTCTCACTAAAACAATCAATTAACGTAATGAAGTAAGGGTTCCTATCATGTATTCAAACTTTTACAAGTTCGAACCTCGTATGGTCGAGACCATAAGTTAAAATTTGTAAAAGTTCAAGCGTTTCAGTGGAAGTCTTCATAAGCGGATGTTTCCATTTTATTCAATAGGGTGTGATCTCGGAGTTGGTATATTTATGTAGCGGGGGGGGTGGGAGGCACAGGGGGGCTTGCCCCCTGCTTAAAACAGTCTATTTTGTTTTCTGTTTTTTTTTTTTTTTTTTTTTTTAATCCATAGTTGAAGTTTTGTAACTTCGAACATAATGGTTTGAACATTACATGTTCGAAGTTATAAGACTTTGACTATGTGATATAGACCCATGAAGTAAAGTAGCAGCAGAAAAAATGGCTCATTTAAAGTAACACTTAATAAAACATTTTATAAAGAATATGGTCACCTATTCCAAGATGTAAAACGCATATTTGTAAGTCATTCAAATACATATTAGTTTAACAGAATAATGAATAGTTTAGTTACAAAATTAAATACAAAAAATTATATGTACGTATAATAAAAGATGTGGTAAAAAGTATATATATGATAAAAATATGTGTTCCCTCTGAATTTCTGCTATCAAGGTGATGTTTCTTTGGGTCTAGAGATACTGGTATTGAGGTAGATGGGTTTTCTCCCCTGTACAACCTGTAGTGTAATATCACTATGTACTTGATTTAGTGATCGATTATAATCTTCCTGAAGAGTTATTTACATGTTGTGGAGTGTGTGATCCTGACTTTAAACTTTGAGACTGTGTGGCACTTTCCTCAGGCTGTCTCATAAATATAACTTTATTATTGTCACCATTAGCCATTCTATTGTCAATATCTAAATTTACTGGTATAGTAGAACTGCTCATTTCTGTTTCTGACCCTGTAAAGAATTAATTGATTACATTACTACTCAGATAGTGGAGTACACTGCTGTGTCTTTCGGCTTTTCCCAGTTAGGGGTCGCCACAGCGGAACTCCGGTCCGCTAATGATTGGCAGTAAATGTTTACGTACCGAGTTGCCGGCCCTGACACACAACCTTCAATGTAGGTACGCCCATTCATGCATGTCACCACACAGAAGACGCTGTAGCTAAGAATCGAACCGGACAACGTCTTACTGTGAGGCGACAACGCTACCGCAGCACCACTATGCTGTCTAATGAGGTGTGTTGCACACTTACAATGCACACTCTGTTCAGTATCATTATGTGCATGTGGAGGGTTCACCTGTTAATAGTAAATCCCATGAGTTACATGGAATCATTTCATTTGAGCAGTCATTTCTTTATGTAAATATATGGTGGTGTTCAAATCAACCTCATTGAACAGATGTCTGATGCTACTGACATGGGGAATAGCTAGTATCCACACCACCTTTGATTATACCCATGTCATCCTCATCTGCTTCATACTCATCCCTGCTGAATGGAGAGACAGTATTCCTCATTAGGTGTTAAAGGAATAAGTGTCTGAGCCCCCCCAGAAGTGCTATGAGCAATTACATTCTGCCTTGGTTTTGCTCTGGTATGTCCTGCCATAATGAGCCATCTTCTTGCACTGTGTTAATGTGCAATTCCTTCCACTAAAAGCATTTATACCTATAACCACTTGATTCCAGGCCTTTGCCCCTTCAGCTTATTTCTCCCTTTTCCAAAATGGCATTTGCTATATTTGTAAAGAGCTGCCATGATGATGTGGTTCTCCTCATGGCTAAAATCATCATTTCTCTGTCTTGTTCCCAGCTGCTGCATTATTCATTCACCTAAAACAACATGCAAAAGTAATGTACTGAAGGTTGTTCCTCTCATCAGCCAAACAACACAGCATGCCTACTTTCATCACAAATAAATCAAAGATCTGAATCCAAAAACATTTATGGTGGCACAACACATATATTCATACACATATTACTAATTTAACTTCACCCAGTTAAAATTGTGTTATATTAACTTATATAGCATCATCCACAAATGCATTATAGAATTACAAACACATCATTCCACTGCCATTTTATGCTTTTGCTAACAGAGGTGTAATCCTTCTCCTACCTTCTGTGTATTTACTCTGCCACGATTTTCATTTACGAGTGACAGATCCTGTGCTACAGTAAAACAGCATTTAACTTGACAACACAATATGTTGATGAAAATGAAGTACACTGGACTTTATTCACTTGAAATTATGCACTAATATCCAGTATAGTATAATCTATAAACCCAAATAAAGCATTGCAGACATTTATCTTTCACATTGCTATCAGTAGTACCTACCCATACATTTCCAATACTACAGCTCTCACATAAAAACACAAACCACACACACACCTTTGCAGAGGCTCGCAATAGAAATCTACCCAAACTGCAGAGACCTCCAAGGCAGAAATACACTAAACCACCACAACACAGCATAAACCGCAAGACACATATCTCACCTACACAGTGTGCTCCTCAACCTAACCCCTAAGGCAAAACAGCTTGCCCAATACACTAATCATAGGTGACTCGATGGTGAGGCACACTGATGTCCCACTCACTAAGCTGAATACGGAGAAGGTAACAGTCAGCTGTCTATCAGGTATAAGAATTAAACACAAAACACACGCACTCAGGTCACTCCACAAGTACAAGTATGACTTTGTCACTGTCCATGGGGGTGTGAATGACCTGAGATGCACCTCCCTGGACTACATGTAAAGAGACATGGAGGATCTCTCAGATTATGTGGCCCAGGCAGGTATGACCCTAGCCCTGAGCAGCATCCTACCGCCCCCAGAATTATACCACAGTACCAGCAGAAAATGATTTGACTTCAACAATTGGCTAAGTTTCTGGTGTCATTCTAAGGGGATCCAGTATCTGCCTGCTTGGGATGATATGATTGACAGACCTCGATGCTTTGCCAGAGATGGCCTGCATCTGTCACCCCTGGGTTTCCAGATACTGGCTAAGGCTCTTGCCACCCCTATAGTGCCTTTTTAGATGATGTTCCAAAGACCAAATTACTGCCATTAACAGCTATAAATAAATGCAATCTGAGGGTCATGCTGCTCAGTGCTAGAATGCAATCTGAGGGTCATGCTGCTCAATGCTAGAAGTCTAAATCTCAAGATGCAATTGCTCGGAGCACTCCTCAAAATGGAGAACATTGACATTTGTGCTGTAATGGAGATCTGGTTTAAAGCAGCAGAAAGCACCCCTGCGCTACCAGGCTATAACTCATTTCACACCTTTCAGTACCAGAACATGGACCAAAGCTCCAAAAGCAGTGGTGACTCCATATTTATAAAGGATATGCACACCTCTAGACTAGTAGCCCAACATAAATCAACTGAGATACTTCAGGTACAACTAACATTGGGTAAGACAGTGATTCAGGTCATAGCCTGTTATAGATCCCCAACCATGTTCCAAGACTCTCACTCCACGTTCCTAAGCACCCTGGAAACTATTAGGGTCCAATCCAACACTCTTATACTAGTTGGCTTCAACTACCCCTCCATCAACTGGGAAAACTACTCATGCACCTATACACTGGCCCAATGCTTCCGGGAATTCATCAGTTCCAATGCCCTGGACCAGCACATTCTTACCCCCACTAGAGGAAGCAGCATCCTTGACCTAGTTATTACTAACATGGGCAACCGTTGCTCTACACCAATAGTCAATTCTTCCCTGGTTAGATCTGACCACAAACTAATCACCATGGAAATCCACATCTAATCTACTCCCCCCACAAAGGTAACCACCATGAAAACTTCTCCAAAGCTGACTTTTGCTCCTAAAACAGAAGTGGCTAACTTCATAGCACCCATGTCAATGGAAAATAGATGCATGACTGCCAAAACATACACCAATGCACTGTATAAATGTACATAAATGCATGGAACTAGCCATACCCAACAGAACCAAGATGCTCTCCTCCAAAAAAAGGAAGCTAATCTGGTGGTCCCCTGCCATTAATAAACTCTATAACAGAAGATAGAAACTGTTGCAGGAAAAAGTTGAAGTCCCAAGACTGGAAAAACTCCCTTATTAGCCTCAACAAAAAGTTGAGTTCTCTCATCAAAACCTCTAAAGCCAGCTATGAAGGCAGAATTACGCCAGACACTAAAAACAACCAAAAAGCATTCTATAGTTACAGTATATCAAAAATCTCCATGGCAATACCCAGGTTTGGTCTGAGTTACTGCACAATGGTACCTCCCCTACTGAGCCAACAAATTGCCAACATACTGGCCGACAGATTCAGTGCCAACTATACACCTCTCTGCCCCCCTAAAGGACCAGTCACAATGCCAGAGGAATGCCAGGCACCCGGCATTACTGCAGAACAGGTTAAAGCTGCATTGTCCAAGGCCAAGAATACAGCTTCCATGGGACCCGACAATATCCCTGGATGTGTTCTACATGAACTACAAGTGAACTGGCACCACATCTGTGTGCCCTGTTCAATCACAGCCTCACCTCAGGCTTTGTCCCTACCGAATGGCGCACAGCTATAGTCATCCCTCTCCATAAAGGTAGAGCGACTACAGACCCTGGGAATTATTGCCCAATTAGCCCGACGAGTCTGATATGTAAGACTATAGAGCGCATCATCATGGACCTAATTAAGGATATTGGGAATCTCCAAACTCTAGATCCCATGCAATTTGGTTTTGTGAAAGGTAGATCATGCCTGCTCAACCTGATTGACTTCTTTGAGTCAGTCACCAGAGCTGTGGATGAGGGCAAGGCAGTTCATACAGCCTACCTCGATCTGGCCAAGGCCTTTGATACCATTCCCCACTCAGGAATTATAGATAAACTCACCAAACTAGGCATCAGCCCCAATATCACTAGGTGGGTTGCAAACTGGCTAATAGAACGCACAGTGTGAAAGTAGCAGACTCCAAGTCAGACTGCTGACCAGTCACAAGTGGAGTCTCACAGGGATCGATCCTGGGTCCTCTCCTGTTTGGCATCTACTTCTCAGAAGTCCAGGCCAACATGAAGGGACTCTGGCTGACCAAGTTCGCAGTTGACTGCAAGCTGGGAGCCATTATTAACTCCTCAAGTGATGTAGAAATCCTACAGAAAGGCCTCACTAAGACCAGTGACTGGTGTCAAACCCATGGCCTTAAGCTTAATTCCAAAACATGTGTTGTCATCCCCTTTGGGAAAAACTCCGTTCCCACTAATTACCACATTGATTGGAGCCCACTGAGTACTGAAGGCATTATAAGAGATCCAGGGACACAGGTTGACAGGAACCTCTCCTTCGACCACCACATTGCCACTGTGGTCAGAAAGTCCTTCTATGTGGCACATTTCATTACCAAGGGTTTTGCATCTAGGAAGAAAGAGGTCATCATCTCTTTCTACTCTTCCCTCATTAGGCCAATCATTGAGTATAATGCCCTATTTGGCATGTACCTCACTAGACATATGCAACAGCTAGAAAGGCCACAGAAGTACCTCACAAAGAGGATCCTAGGCCTTAAACACATGTCGTACATAGAAAGGCTCAAAAACTCCAGCTATTCTCTGTCTCATATCATCTACTAAGAGGTGATCTCTGCTTGACTTACAAAGCCATGTCTGACCCAGCTCTGTTAGAAATGCTACATCTAAAGAAATCCCAATCCCTCCGTACCTCACACTCCAGAGATCTCAACCTCATTACCACAATGAACAGAACATGCTGGAGGGACTGGTTCATAACCCAGAGACTGCCCGTGCTCTGGAATAGGCTTCCCGTACATGTCAAGCAGAGTACCTCACTGGCCCTCTTCAAGAAAAATCTTGATGAGTGGATGGGAAACAGAAAGTTAACCCTTAGGATCACTCCAGTGGCTGTACTTGATAGAGGCACTGGGAACTAACGTTGGGTGGCATGATGCCAGGGCACTTCTCTGGGCTAGTCACATAAAGGCTCCAGGGCCATTAGCCTAGTACACAACCATGAACCTATAAATTCACATTTATAAATGGCATTCATGTCATCAGCATTAACAGGAATCAACCACATCTGCCATCCACATCAATGGAAAACAGTTCTTGTAGTAATAACTGATGTTTATCATATTGATTGCTGCTGCAGTAGCCTTAGCTATATGGGTTATATCCTGCCAAGGATATAGCAACTAGCCAACTTCCAGTGCTTCAGGGCACCTTCCATGCACCCAAAGTGTCAGACAGCTTGAGCTGAGCTGAATAAAGGAAAAGTTTGGGTGCCAAGTCCTTCAGAGCTTTACTGCCACTGAAGAGTATGGTCCTCAAATGATTTCAAGGATCAGCAGTCGGCTTGGTGCTATTCCTTTGTTGGGCAGATAAGTTCCCTTTGTGGAAAAAGCTTTCATTTTTCTAAACATTATTTGTGTTTTATCAATTTCCTTTTCAGGAAAGTTATTTTAAAGCTAGGAGTTTTGTGTTTTAATGGACTAGTCTGAGACTCTATCTTACTTTTAAATAGGAGTGTTCTTTTTTCCTGTCTGTTTAAAAGTTGTTAAAAGTAACTGAAAACCATTTTTATGTGGATAAATTGTGTTTATTGTACTTTTTGGGGATGGAAAGGGTTTTGAAATGCTTTTTACTGCGTTATTCTGTGAAAAAGTGACTTTTAAAGACTTGAAAAAAGGTTAAGCAAACAACCTTTGCCACCATAGCAGGCCAACAGTTTAATTCAGCTACATGTGTGTGACTGTGCTGTGGCCATTTGCTGTACCTTTCACCCCAGAGCCATCTGGTGTAGCACCTATAGCCACTATGGGCTGGGGTTTAGCCACATCCTCTGCAGCTGTTGGGGTCCTCTCAGTAGGCAAGGGATAACCACTCTTGTCAGTCCTGAGAGAAGAAAAAGGGAAGGCTTGCCCTATTGTGCCACAGTACTGTGCCCATTTCTCGGGGTGCTGCTGCTGCTATTAGTAACATCAGAAAGAAAGAGAATACTAAGCATGTGTCCACGCCTCCTAAAATTTCCTTATACAAGAATAGTGTACTGAGACTGGCTCAGGGTTTAATTCGGGCTATTGATCCTTCTTGTAAAGTAGTTTCTGGAAAAAGTAATAAGGATACGTCTATTGTAAGAGATTCAAGATTCTGAAGCTGAATAAGAAGATGACTCACGGGAGAGCTCAGTTTCTGATTCTACCTGTGGGGGTTCTCTTTTTGTGAGACTATTGGCAGAATGTGCCAGTGTTTTCTCAGTCCCTCAGAATATACTGTGACTTGTTACAGAAGGAATTTCTAGGACCTACACCCATTCCTCCTGTTTTCTGTTTGCTTTAGAGGATGTGTGTGTTACTGCTTGCAATTTTCCTGATAGACACAGCTTTCCCTAAAAATACAGGATGTATAGAGATCCTGAGTCTTTTAAGTTTTTGTACACTATTCCAAAACTTGACCCAGCAGCTCAGGGCTTTTTTTGTAAGCAAAACGGTGGTGGTGCGCATATGCTGCATCATTTGGGTCAACCCCCCACCCCGCCCAGTCCCACCCCCTAACCTGCCCTGTCCCGACCCCCCCCCAAATACTTCTTTTTTTCTGCAAATCCTCCTTTACAAAAAATAAATAAAATATTCTCTGTTAATAATGCAACAACTGAAGTCACTTCTCACAGCAAATTATTAAGCATGATAGTGGACAGCAATCTTAAATTTTATCTGCAGTCCTGCATTATCCTTGTGCTGACGGGTCCACCTGCCCCAGACATTTATTTTGTTTTGAAGAGCTCCTGTTATATCCTTTATTCATGGGGTTCCAAATGAAATATCTCAATATTCAATATATCACATAACGATTTAAAATTTGAAATTGACTGTCAAGTGTACTGTGTTGCAAAAATCCCACAGCTGTATTTAGAAACAACCAAAATGAGGGCCTGGCCTGATGGTGAAAGGCCTGGCAAGTTTCTGGACAAAAGGACAAGGCTTACAGGCAACAAATATCCATAACAGGAGTCAAGGTGATTGACAAACAGGTTATACTCACTGCGGAAATATGAATTAAACAGAGTCCCATCACGTCTATGAGCAACCTTACTTAGAAGTCCTTTGTTTGGTGATTGGGAGAGTAAGATGAGTGAATTCTTTGATAAAGTGAACCCTCTTCTGTCACTGGAAAAGTGGAGTAGAGTTCTCTCTACAATTTCTGAAGGGGAGGTGTGCAAGGTGATAGATGGTATGCTTTGTGGAGAAGCCTGTGACCTGGATGGGATAACTGCATAAAAGCCTTGTATCAAATTTTTCATGGGTTGTTGAATATTTTTAGATCTTTCCAGACTTGCAGGATGATTAACCTTCTCTTGTACATCTACCATAATAATGGTTATCTCTAAACCCAGGAAAGATTCTTTAGTGGTCACTGGTTGCAAACCATTGCCTGGTTTCTCTTATTAATGTGAAACTTTATGTATATGTTAAAGTCCTAGCACAGCAGATTAAATCTCTTCTGTCAAAATGTATCTTTCCCATACAGGCTGGGTTTGTACTAATTTGGAAAATTGAGGATATCTTAAGGACAGTGCTCCTTTACGTCAAGACTGCAGGGGATAGTTGAGCCTGCTCTGGTGGTTTTAGTTGACTTTGAGAAGGTTTTCAACTTTGTTAGAGATAGTTCTTTGAAGATAACCTCCCAATCTGTGATTATCTTGCAATTAAGCCCCCCTCCTCAAGTATATCTTTAAGTTATGGTTTATTGTCTAGTCCCTTTAGTTTGTACAAGGGTACTTGCTATGGTTGTCAATTTTCTCATTCTTTTTTCTTTTGACTGTATAACCCCTAAATAGGTTCCTTCAGTACATTTATGGGCAATCCATGTGTGGGATAGTAAGGGCTGTACTTATGAATGATTGTTTAGTCCTTATGCAGAACCCAAGAAAGGATCTCACTGAGATAGCTGGATGCCTGGATTACTGAAAAGCTTTGATATCATTTCTTTTGTTTTCTTTTCTCAACAAAGCCAACACAGAGATATTTGTGGCCAACTCACAGACTGAGATTGAAGGATAAGGGTCTGGATCCCCCCTTTACATGGTTGTGGTCCCGTCCCAGATATTTAGTGTTATACTTTTATCATCATGTGAATTTTATGATAATATTCAATGCCAAGATTCACTTCTCAAGTTTTACTCTCAAGGTGCACCCGTTGACATCCATGTCTGAAAAATATTATACAGAGGTTATGATTGGAGACCAGATCATAATCTAAATCTTCAATGTTGTATTCATTTTTGCGAATTAGAGTAATATGTAAGAAAGTGTCCCGGATTTTCAACTTTTGTCCCCTCATTACTTGTTTTCTCCAAAATTCTTGATCAAAGAAATTAAGATGCATGTCCTATTTCTCATGCTAAGAATGGGCATCCTCAAGACTTTAGAGTACAGGAAAATGATTGCTTCTGCTGTCAGTATTCATTCTATAGTTGTCTGGGAAGTGGAGGACAGAGGGTAGAATGAGTGTAAGGAGTGGAAACCACACATATTTGTCAGGAAAGAGTCACAATTATTCACATTGAGACAGACATATAATTACTGGCACAAATGAAGACAATCTCAGATGAAAAGGCAGAGATATGTAACATACAGTATGATTAGTGAATGATCTGAAATGTGAAGAGACCCAGTCACATGGAAAATTTAAAGCAATATGCACCCAGCACTGCTTGCTCTCAATTGTCAGTTACTGAAGACATCATGTCGCAGATAAGTACTGCATAATATTGTGCTTTACAGAATTTCCAAAATTGAAGAATATCAGCTGCAAGTTAATAACGACCTCTACATCCTACAAAAAAAGTTACGTAGTCCCATAAAACAATCAGTCCTTATTCCTTAAGCTGATGAAGTTTTAAAGAAAATTCCAAACTTTTTGCATATTTTCATCAAATGAAGTCTCCCTAATTTGTTCTTTGCTTTGAGTGCATTGGCCGATCTTCGTCCTCATAACAGCCACAAATGAATGCATCTTGCAGGATTGAAGCATGTGAGTGGAGGGCCAACCAATCATATGAAGAGAAGTGCAGAAACAGTTCTTGTAATTAATGAGGCTGTCATTGGAGTAACAATTAGATTCATTTGCAAAAAGCCACATTCACACTCACTTGAAACGGGAATACAACTAAGAGCATGCAATAGTGGCTGCAGTTTTTTGGACTGTTTTTCAATGAGGTACTGATGGAATCCATAAATTGCATCTCTTTCTGATAACTGTAGTTTTCTACAGATGCCCCTAATTTCCTTTTCACCAAAGGTTAAATGATTATGTACATCCTTGGGCCTTTGCTTTTGATCAAATATGTGTACCTGTTGTACAAATGTGGCATTGTCACAGTCAAGTAGCCTTTTAGACATTGATTCCTGAAGTTGTGTGTAAAACACAGTTGGATCATTTGGAGGATCATTTTTGCAATCCTTGCTGTGAAGCAACACGCTGCTGAACTGGAGATTTTGCACAGCCATTGCAGCCATCTCGTAATAGTGACCTGGATTTGTTTGCCTTTCTTTGAAAACTTGAAAGAGCATTTGTATCTATTCATTTGCTTTGTACAAATCAATGTTGCGATCTTGCAATTCCAAGCTTAATTCTGACAGTTCTTGAAGGGCATTGCACATTAGGCCAAGATGTAGCACAAACTCTGTTGACGTGATTTTTCTTTGCAAACCCTCATACATACACCACTCTGTACGATCACATGATGGACATTGTTTGGCTTCTTCAAAATGTTTAACCAGAACTTCGTACTTTTCCCAAACTGCAGACATGGTATGGTAATTTGATGCCACCCATCGTGTGCTTAAAATTCAACCAATTTTTAGCATCTGAGTGTCCAGCTCTTTTGCACACATCTGTAATTCTCTGTTATTTTTTGGTGATAAATGGTATAGCACATACACCTTATCAAGGAATGCCTTAAATCAATGCCTGAAACTTGTTTGATTACATCCCCAACAGAGTTCCAATCTATGATTCATACAGTGCCAAAAGATAACTGATGGAAACTTGTCTGTCATTAGCTTCTTAACAACACTTTTACATCTTAGCATAATGGCTGCACCATCACATGCAACACAAACCAAGTTACATTTCTAGTAATCCTCTGTTAAACAATGAGATTTGAGGCACTCAAGCAAAGAATTAAAAATCCCTTCTGATGTATTTTGCAGTTCACTTAAGTCCAAAAATAAATCTACTGCTGAGTTCATTCCACTGTCAGCAAGACAGATACGAACATAAACATTGAGCACTCATTTGTTGCTCAACATCGTTGACTCATCAATAATTAATGATATTTTGTTACTGGATGTGACAATCTGTTTTGTAAGAATTTTTCTCATTTCATCGCTTATGTGATTAATGATGTTGATACATGCATTACTAGAATGAAGACTCTGTCCCATATCAATTCCATTTAGTTGTTGTAAATCATTTTCAGACTCAAAATTATGAAAGCTTTGGTTTTCTTTCACCACTTTATACGCAGTACGAAAAATGTTCATCATGACAGTTTTTGCTTTTACCTGGGCCTTCAAAACCATCTGCTACAGAATCTGTTTGCCTGCTTCTTCAAGAAGCTTTGTGACTCACAAATTCCTTGTGGTCGAATATTTTTTCACAGGGATGTTAACTGTTGCTGTCGACTTACACCAAAGGAAGTTATCAAGTCATTGGTCCATTCCTTTGCAATTTTGAGACCCTTCTTAGTCTCTACGCCAAGACCCCCTCACTACGGCACAATTTACATCCAAGTTTCTTATTGTGAATCGACAGCCAGCTGTACTTACTGTAGTAGTCATTTTTCTGGTCCAAAGTCCAGCGGTCAGGCCAGTCTGTGTCACCAGCAGCCTGATGAATGGCATTACTACATGAAGCAGAAGCAATACTTTGTAAGGATTCCACCTCCATAGCACCATCTGGCTCATCTGCAACATTACTGCTTGAAGCACAAGCAACATTTGGCATAGACAGTGTAGACACCCTCCTAATAGTGTCACTACAAACTGTGAGATTTGGATCAACCTCACTCAGTCATGGTGGTTTACTTATAAGGCATCCTGTCCCAGAAAAGTAACTATTAATTTTGGCCATCACTAAAGGGGTAAATGGTCTAGTATTTAGCAACATGCTTATACATTTGCGTAGAATTCATAGTGACTCACTGAATCATATTCCTGACTTCAAACAAGAGGACAATAAACTCTTTTGACAATGAAGAAGCTGTTAAATGTAATCAGTGCTCTACCAAAATTTTACTGATTGAGAGGTACGAGTCCTGACCCACACTGTCATCAAATGCAGCCTAATTAGTAACACTGCTGTACGTGCAGAATGAGAAGTACTGACCTTCACAGTACAGGAGCTGTAAACACTAGGCACTCTATCCACAATACCATTATACAGCTGCTTACATAAATTATATTTGTTTTGATGATTTATAATATTCCAAACATCTGTTTTAAAAGTTGGATTTCGGAACATTCATAATAGCACCTTTTTGCTGAAGAATCTAAAGAAACTGGTGATAAAATTTAAGAAATAAGTTAGATAATGTTACAGTTGTATGCTGGCTATATTAAATTATCTACAGCCAACGTCCCCCCCAAAGAAAAAAATACATTTCACAGATTTAAAAAATGTGACATGGTCTTCTGAGCTTCTGACAAAAAAATCTTACTGGAGTAGGCAATAAGTATGTAAAACACTTTATATTCAACTTTCTGCCTTACCACCCTTCTACCATGTCTAAAATGACTTACTGTTACCTGATAGGCACAACTAATTTCTCACATACTTTTATTCTCCCTATTAATACCTGTATCTCTTTACCTCTCTACTAAATTACTAATGACAAAATCTCATCTCCTTCCCTCTGTTTGCCATTTCAGAATGAATTTATATTATATCTTTATGGACTCTGTTACTTTCCTGTCATGCTGTAATACCAATTTTGTAGTCAGTACT
The DNA here is from genome assembly GCF_019279795.1 of Protopterus annectens. Lineage (NCBI taxonomy): Eukaryota > Metazoa > Chordata > Ceratodontiformes > Protopteridae > Protopterus > Protopterus annectens. The sequence goes on from NC_056726.1 coordinate 653,393,294, forward strand.
TTATTTTAATTTCTTGGACTAAATCTGTAAAATGGCCCAAACAGACCAGTGTTCTACCCCAGTTAACAAACTGAAATAAATAAATAAAATACAATACAGTATGGGTAGATATCCAAATGTATAATGTCATTTCTATTAGTGATACATACATACCACAAAACATTAAACATCCCAGACCAAAACTGAGGACAGTCATCAACAGCCCCCCAAAACACACAGATCACAGGAATCTGGTTGACCCTGCCAGTGTATTAAAAAAAGAAAATCAACAGTCCCCAAAACATATTGCCTCCCTAGTATCTGGTTAACTCTGCCAGTTATAACCATGCAACCTATAAAAAGAAGAATTTGCTTGATATAAACTGCATTTTTAATAAGTTTTGCAAGCCTTAATTTATCCATTTTTCCCTTTCAGACCAATGTCTAGTTAGGAACACTTAACATTGCCATTGGACCAGATTACTTGAAATGTTGATGACAGCCAACTGTCTTACCTTCAGCTGTTATCTGGAATGCAAAAGGTATAACAAGGAATGATATATTATTAAGTCTGGGGCAGTGTTATGTTAATTGGTAAGGCCCACTTGTACATATGCAAGATTAGAGCTTATACGTTTGCTGCCATCTCAGTCACATTACAAGAAGAAGCTGTGACACAGACAAATCAGGAAATATGCAAGTTACTTACTACATTATATTGAGGAGGAGAACACAATATTAATGCATACATACAAATATTTCAAGCATGGGCATTAATGCCCTTCTAGCCAGCTAATATACTAAAACAGTTGTTTCCATAATAACTGTTCAGACTGTTCTTAAAAATATCTTCATTAATGCTTGCGTTAATGTAAATTGGTGGTCTATTCCATGTATCAGATACTATCTCAGACAACCAATTAGTACACTTTTGATAACGCCAAACATTCCCAGTGGTGGTTGCCTCTAAATGCCCTAAATACCTGAATAAGGTCATCTTAAATCTCTATATGAGACACTGTACAAGTTCAAATATTTTAGTCTTTCTTAAATGAGAGTGTGAGAATCAAAACAGTTGGAAGCCGTAGTCTAAACAATGTCTTAGGGTTACCCTGTCAGTGCTGCAGGCTACCACTTTAATCAGCTCTATGAGATTTCCACTAGTATCTCAAACCCACCTTGATAACACTCTGCTAATCTATGTATTCCTTTCTCTCTTATGCTTTACTGTTATCTTGTATTATTCAATTGCAAAAAAAAAAAAAACTTTACTCCTATGTTGCTTTTTTATATTTACTACTACTTTTAAAAAATGCTGTTGCTGAAATCTAGCTGTTTGCCATTTTTCTACTTATATAATATTTGTATAATGACTAAATGTAATCTGTGTACTTTTAAAAATTGCTCTTGCAGTCATCTAGCTGTTTGCCATTTTCTACTTATATAATATCTGTAAAATGACTAAATATAATCTGTATATACTGGAGGTTTTCTCCCCGGGCCTCTGCTAAAAAAGAGCTTCGGCTCAGTCAGAAATTCCCGGTCAACAAATGTAAAATAAAGTAAATAAATAAATAAATAGGTTTAGCTGTTTATTACTCTGGTTCCTTATAGAAATGGCTTTTAAGACAGACTATTTTCATTAGAAAATAAACGCTTTCAGAAAAATCATGCTGAGCCCAGCTCAGAAGTAAAAACAGTTGTACATGCTTCAGAGTTTATTTACTTAAAATTTATTGTTATTTCTGTTCTATGAACTATCCTGTAGACTAAAACCCGGACAGCCTCATCTGACTCCTCATGTCCTCCCAAACATATCCATACAGCTGTGCATTACACATGGATGGATCAAGGGACTGTACACTGTAAAACGGTACTCTGTCCTGATAAGAAGGGGTACAGAGTGCCATACGCCTACAAAGCAGAGGTGCTGTGAATGTCAGCTCTGCTAATGTTAGTTGGAAAGTTGCATGTGGTGTTGTCAACATGAACTGAAAAGCATCCTACTCAGCATGAATGGCACTTTCATGTTCTGTCTTCCCCTTACTCATCAGTTTTGACACTACCACCTTTAACATGACCCCTGCTCAGTGACAGTGACAAACTCACTCTTCCTTAAGTGTAACACAATGACCCTTAAACACACATAGTACTAGTATCTGGTTGACCCTGCCAATCAACAGCCCCAAAACACACACACACCACAGGAATCATCTGGTTCTGTTGAGTCTGCCAGTGTATTAAAAAAAGAAAATCAATAGTCCCCCAAACACATTGTCTCCCAAGTATCTGGTTAAACCCTGCCAGGTTATACATAATAACATATAAAAAAAGTAAACACCATGGGCCTTAAAAGTTTCACACATAGAGTAGAAAAATAATGTATCTGGTTGGCTGTGCCTATCAACAGCCCCAAAAGAATACACAGACAGACCACATGAATCATCTGGACAGTAGTTCCATTGATGGTTCGTTGACCTGCCCTGTTGCTAGTCATTGTTTTAAAAAAAGAAATTCAACAGCCCCCCCCCCACACACACACACACATATGCTGCCTCCCTAGTATCTGGTTAAACCCTGCCAGCTTTTAACATATTAAAAAAAAAGTGAACGCCATGGCCCTTAAAACTTTTACACATAGAGTAGGTTGATTCTGCCAGGCAGAAATTAAAGTATCTGGGTGGCCCTCCCTATCAACAGCCCCAAAAGCACACAGACAGATCACAGGAATCATCTGGCCAGTGGTTCCATTAATGGTTCTTCATTGACCCTGCCCTGTTGCCAGTCAGTGTTTTAAAAAAAGAAAATCAACAGTCCCACTCCACTGCAGACATTGACTCCCTAGTATTTGGTTAAACCCTGCCAGCTTATAACATATTAAAAAAAAAGTTAACACCACGGCCCTTAAGTTTCACAGAAGAGTATTATGCTAGGAATTGATAAAAATAAAGCATTTGGTTGGCGTGGCCCTCTCAACAGCCCCAAAAAACAGACAAATGTGGTATCACACAACTAAAGTGCGGGAAGAGAATACAAGAGTAACAGGGCTAATCAGCAGCCCACATCACGATTATGCAGTCCCATCAACTGCAGTAGCCCACAATCCTGTGATACACAGTGAGCAAGTCCACTTATGTGCGGAATTTAAACTTCCAACGTGTGTAATACACACGTTGGAAGTTTAAATTCCACGTGTAAGTGTACCCGCTCTCGGCGCTTTTGCAGCAGAGGTCCCGGTACCCCATTCTAGCGTGTACCATCTCAAAAAAAAGTCCAGCAGCAGCAGCTATAGCTTTACTTGATCCTACTGCTGCTAAACAGTTAATTCCAATCCTACTGTTTCTGATAAGGATGGGAACATTGTTGCGAAATTTGGCAAAAATGTGTACTTCTGCGACTTTGATTTTCAGAATTTTGAATTATCAGGTTCGTATCTTAACGTTTGTTCTGACTGATTGTGAAAGTATGAGAAATGTTTTATCTGTACTTTCTTCTTGAGAAGAAAAACTTGCTTTAAATAATTTAATTTCTTCGAATTGCACAGGTCACTCACTAGTCATTGTTTACTGTATGTGTATGACCTGTTGATACATCTTCCTGGGCTATGGCCACTGTTATTCTGACAAGAATGGCTCTCCCTTATTAGTACAAGGTATGTACAATCACCCACTGACTCATGTACCAACAGTGTTCAGTCTCTCAGAGGGGTTCCCAGAGTGAGTAGGTGTACATCAGGGTTCATTTCAAAGCCCACTGCTGTTTATACTGGTAATGGACTACATTAGCTAACAAGTTGGAGGGAACAGATCAACAAGGCTGCTATAAGCAGCTGATGTGGCATTATAAAGGCAGACTATGAGCAACTATTTCAGCAAAGGGTAAGGGAATGGACTGCAAAACTGGTCACATGGGATGAAACCTGTTACAGATAAGACAGTTGTAATGACAGAACATGGGGGAAATCAGAAGAAGTGGAGAATTGAGATAGAAGGGAAAATAGTGGAACAGATTAACAGCTTCAAGTATCTGGGAGAGGTGGTTGAGGAGATGGGAAGTCTGAAGAGAGCAAAGCTGGAATTAGAGGGGCTGCAGCCACCTGGCACAGAGTATTAGGTGTAGTGTATGATAGAAGAATGCCAAAGAAGCTGAAAAATAAGGTGTACAAAACAATGGTGTGACCTGTACTGTTGTATGGTACAGAAACCTGGGCAGTAATGGCAGAGCAGTTGAAGATGCTAGAAGAGATGGAGACGAAGTGCCTGATATGAGTGATATGATAAACACTGATGGAAAATAAGGACATAAGAGCAGAAGCCAAAGTAGCTCCAACTGTAGAAAAGATCAAACAGAACAGATAATGGTGGTTCTGGCACATGTGCAGAAAAGCAGAAAACAATCTGTTGAAGATAATTTGGGGCAGACAGGAAGAAGGTAAGAGGAAAGAAAGGCATCCAGCAAAGAGGTGGCTGGATTGTGTGAAAGAAGACCTATAACAATTAGGCATGAATGGTGAAGAAGCTGGGAAAGTGGCATTGAACAGAGAAAGGTGGCAACAGTTGACACAATACCCTGACCCCGTGTAGAAAAATAGAGAAAAAAGGAGTTAATGGTGATGACGATGACTGTTTTGAGGAGGTTTGCATGGTTGCATTCTCAGAATATGCTAGATTATGTTAAAAATGAGATTTTAAATTCCCCTTTGGATAGAGATTTAGTTTTTTACCTCCTCTGCTGCAGAGGTGATCAAAAAGTGTGATGAAAGAGTTAAGATGATCGAGGGAATCTCTAATGTTTTTCAGCCCTCCTTTTCCAAATTTTCTACGGGATTCTGTAACTCCTTATCAAAATACAGGTAGACATATGTTTAAGAAGAAATGGCAAGAGGGTTCCAAAAAGAAGCCTCAAACCTCCCAATACCAAGGACAGTCCAACAACTCTTGACTATTCCAGAAACCTTGTGACCCTATCCCACCTGACCCCTTTTTTCTTTCAGAAAGTTTGAATTTCCAATTTCTCTTTGGCACAGATAGTCTCAGACAAATGGGTTCTGAAGATCATTCAACAAGGTTACAGAAGGAAATGAGAGAAAATTCCTCTTTTCCAGGGGGTCATTCCTAATCCTCCAGATCAGACTCTTTTGTTTCTACCAGTTCTTCACCACATGCCACCCCAAGCAGTAGTAGAACAAGTTCCTCCTTCCAAGGTGGGGAAGGGTTTTTATTCAAAAATGTTCTTAGTGCCATAGAAAGAAAATGACTGGAGACCAGTTCTGGATTTTTCTTTTCTAAACCTATTTGTGATAGTGCCCAAATTCAAAATTATTTCACTTCACAACCTGTTATGCGTTCTTCCTCTCCCAAGTTTCCTGATAACACTAGATGAAAAAATTCTTATTATAATCACATTCTTATTCATCCAGATGTCAGACATTTCTTAAGGCTTTATGTGTCTGGATCACATTATCAGTTTTCTGCCTTACCCGTTGGACTAACCAGTGCACTAAAAATGTTCACAAAGTGTCTAGCGCCTGTTATAGCTCATTGCAGGCTACAGGGTATCCACATTTTTCTATATTAGATGACTTGCTTATCTTTGCAGAGTTTTTTTTTTCAGTGTCAGGAATCTCTCTCTCTCTCTCTCTTTCTTTCTGTTTCTCTCTTGGGTGAGAGATGTCTTACACAAGCTGGGATTCCAAGAGAACCTTTAAAAGTCTTTGTTTACTACTTCACACAGGATTGTGTTCTTGAGATGTCAAGTAGACACTTCTGTTCAAAGAGCTTTTCTTCAACAGGAAAAATAGATGTATATATCTAGATCTGTTTCTAGGATTTCCATTCAAATTCTGGTCAGGAATACCTTAGGATTTGGGGTCTTATGACTTCTATGATTCTCATGATACCCCTAGCAAAACTCCACTTGAATAAGATACAGTGGTATTGTCTTTTCAAATCTCAGTGCTGGAGTTTGTCAGAAGAGAAATCATTTGGTGGAGACAGCAGATATCCTTAAATCCAGGTCTCCCCTTCTCCCTCCATGTTTCAAAGCTGTCAGTCACCAGAGACATCTTGGAGTTTGCTTCGGGAGCAGTTTCAAGAGGAATAAGAGTGCAAGGTTTGCATAACACCAAGGACAGACACAAGCACATAAATATCAAGGAAATGCTTCCCATGATCAAGATATTCAACTTGCTGAACCATCTTTGGTCCCTGGGACCTCTTCAAGTTGCTACAAACAGTACCACAGTAAACTAGTACTTCAAGAAGTGGGGGATCAAAGCTATGTCCCCTTTGCAAACTAACCATGTTAGACTGAGATATAGTTTCATACCACAATTTCACTCTGTAGACATCCTACATTCTGTCAGACCAAAACTGTGTGGTAGATAAGCTAAGCTGAACCAGGGCAGACCCCCATGAATGGAAACTAGGTGACAGGGTCTTCCAAGATTTCATCCACCTGTGGAAAGTTCCTCAAGGAGACCTCTTTAACTCCTCTCTGGACAATCGACTGACAAGATTCCGTTCCAGAACTCCATACAAGATGCCTTTTTATTTCCTTGGTCAGAAATGTTCCTGTATTGTTTTCCACCCTTTCCAGTAATATCCAGGGATCTTGTAAAGATTAAGAATGAATCCCCCAAGATCACTGCAGTGACTTCCTTCTGGCCAAGGTAGCTACGGTTCTTCCTTCTTTTGGAAATGGCCAGGGGCAAATACCACAAGTTTCCTCACAGACTGGATCTACTCAGACAAGAACAGGAGTGTATGAAATACACTGGCATCAAGCAACTTCAACTAACTGCCTGGATGATAGGGCCTTAATTCCTTTTACACACCTGTTTACTGAGCATATGCAGCAGGTGCTAATGGAGGCAAAAAGGCCTTCCACTCAAAAATCATATATTAGCAAATGGAAAATGTTTCTAGTTGGTGTCAACAACATAACCAGTGCCCATTCAGGGCTAGCTGTTATGTGATTTTACAATATTTGTATTAGTTACTATCCTTTGCCATTTCTTATTCCTCTATCAGGGTTTCTTTATTGACCTTTGCAGTATGTCTGCCCATGGATCTTCCTCTTTCTTTGCAGTATCATACCAGTTTGTTTTTGACAGGGGTTTTGCACAAGAGGCCTCCAGATAAACCAGTGTCTCCTCTACATAATATTAATTTTGTGTTAACTTGCTCCACTTGAACCAGCTAACCTGTCTGACTTGAGGTTTTTAACATGAAAACAGTTTTACTGATTGCTCTGACCTCTACTAGAAGAGTATCCGAGTTGTAAGCTATTATGGTGAGTCTACTGTATCTCATTTTCCACAAGGACAGGGTTTGTTGAGAACTAATCTTAAAGTTGGATCCAAGTTTGCTTTAAGCAAACTATCCATCTCTCCATTTTCTTTCCTGAACCTTAAACTGAGGGAGAAAGGGTACTTCATACCATGGATGTCTACAGACAACTCAGGTACTATTGTGACAGAACTAACTCTTTCAAATCTTTGGATCGATTGTTAATTTCTTGTGTCAGTAAGAAGATGAGACAGCCTGTGTCAAAACAGACTATTTTCCAACTTGTTGACTAAGGCTATTGCCTTTTGTTATACTCACCATAATAAAACTATTCCATGAACGGTCAAGGACCACTCTAGAAGTGCCTTGGCTTTTGGAAAGGGTTGGATTCTAGAAGTATTCTACAAGCTGCTGGTTGGTCCTCTGTATATACTTTTACAAAGCACTATAAGCGTGATTCCTTCTCTAGGCCCATGTCATGCTTTGCTAGGACCATTTTCCAGGACTCCTGGGCTGTTCTTCTTCTTCCACCTACCAAATGTAGTAAATTACAATAATCTAGCCATATAGTTGAGGCTATTGCAGCACTGATTAATATAGTTGTGTAAGCAAACTTATCATAACAGCAGATGTGTGAATGATCACTGTAACAATAGTTGCATCCTCTGTCCATCCCCCTTGTTTTCTGGTGGGTTTTTTTTGCCATGGTGTGAATATTTAACTTTTGTCATTCCTAACCTTGTCCTTTCAGGCCTCAGCCTTCCTCTCTCTTTTGGCAGGAAAGCTCTGAAGGGCTTGGGCCCAAACTTGTCTTAGTCAGCTCAGCCTGAACTGCCTGAGAGTTTGGCCATGTGGAAGTGCCCTGAAGCTTTGGAAGCTAGCTGGCTGTCATGTCTTTGTCAGGATATAATCCATATAGCCAAAGCTACTGCAGCAATGATCATTTGAGCATTGACTATTATGGTACATTTACTTACACAGTATACTTTTAGTAAATTAAATATGTACTGCTTCCCAATAATATATAATTATATTGCTATTTTTAACTTATTTGATAAATTTTGCAATTTCTCAAAATACTTGACACCTTACTTGATTGATGATAACTAAAATGGCAAAATAGTAAAATTAGGCATATTTACGCATTTTGTATGCAAATTAAAAGCTAAGTTCTGCTTATCTCTATGAATCACAGTCATACATGAGTGCATATGTCAACATATTGATGTAACCAGACCTTGGGTATCTGTAGACGAGCTGTTCTGAGTGACACTGAGCCAAGCTGGCCTTGAGAATGTGTGAACAAGCCTAATATCATTCAAATTTCCCTATGAATAGAAGAAGAAAAATAGAGTCAACGACATTTAAGTTGCTTAATTGTGAAGCCTAATCCATATCCATCTTACATACTATGACAAATATTAACACTTCAAAACACACAGTAGTTTCTATTATACAAAGTGACACAAGCTAAAAGCTTTATTTATAAAGTAAAGTGAAAGAAAAAAAATATTAACTGATGTGCTACTTGGAATGACATGCTTTCAAAAATGAGTAATGCATGATCTTAAAGTCATTTGTGCAAATAAAGATTAAAACATTACCATGCAGAAGCAAAAACACATATAAGCAAATGATAAAATAATGAATTAATAACTGACTTCCATTTGCCATAGCAAAAAGGTAAACTATTCCTTTGAATTTTCCATATCTATGTAAGAATGTTGTTTGGTAAAACCAAACTTGCCAATAATAGCAGTTCCATACTTAATGACCCTACATGGTAGTTGGGTTTGGTTATGGTTGTATCATATCCCAGATGTTGTGGTTCCCATCCTGTGAACCACAACCCTGTACTTACAGTCTTCAGTTTGGTACTGGCACTTCAAATTAAGGCAGTACCTGTGAAGTCATAAGGTCACACTCCAAACTGGTTTTATAAGGAGACAAAAGTTATGGTCTACCTCTTGCAGGAGTTGTACAGGGACAAGATTGAAAGAGCAAGACCTGACATGGTGTGGAAAGAGGTTGACATCTGGCAAGAGTTGGGTGAGCCCCTGTCATCCCTGACAGAGATCACACACTCTGTGCCCCAGTACTGGTGCATGCAAGATGTCTTCTAGAGGTGCAGGCCTAACCAGCTGGCTGAGTGGGTAAACCAGGTTAGAGCAAAAAGGCCAGAGGTCCACATTAAGAATTTTAACATTTTATTCTTTACCACTTATGTAAAGTATGTTTAAAAATGCTAAGTATTGTATAAATATGTATCTATATGTAAATCAAACGGTATAAGTAAGCACAAATATATCTGTAAACAAAAATACAGTTGTATGTAAATATGTGCTTATGTGCAGACATGTTTTGTGTACAACTACAAATGTATATGTATGAGTAAAAATGTATTTATCTACATTTATAAAAGTGTAAATGTGCAGAAGTACAAATACACACACACGGATGCATATATATGTATGTATTTATACACAAAAAGATAGGAACATATTTGCATTGCCACATAATTTCAAATACTGTAGGTATTAGCATATTAATTATTTGTACTACAGGCAGATAGCATTTAAAAATGATTTCATTTGTGTAGGCCACAAACTATTAATATGATAATTGTAAAATAGAATAATTTCTTCCAAAATAGTAACTGCACATACAAAATGGCTGACCTCAGTAAGTCACCACATCCTAGGCAGAGAGGGGGTGGGGGGAAAAGTAACAACTGAATGAACAGTACAGAGGTTAGTGAGAAATGCACTGTTCAATGTCGTACCTTCAGAATTGAAAAGTGTGTTGCTATAGCAACTTTACATGATCTGAGTTTAAAATGCAGGTAAGGTATTCAAGGCATAATGCAAAGCAGTAATTTCAATGGAAATATTTTCAAAGGCTGAAAAAAGTATCCATTCCCCAAAGAGATAAGCTGTACATAGAAATCAAAATGCAACAATATGAAGGAAGTCGGGATATCCTTCTAGTTCAAACTGCAGTAAACAAGAAATAGTATGACAGATGGGTTCAGCACAAATACTTTATGAAAATCTGCTTAATAAATGTAATCATACAAGGGAGATTCTGTACTAATATATATATAAAAATAAACACACAGATTTGGTTAGGGGTCGCCACAGCGGAACTCCTGTCCACTAATGATTGGCAGTCGATTTGTACGTACCAAGTTGCCAGCCCTGATGCACAACCTTCAAAGAAGTTACGCCCATTCATGCATGTCTCCACACAGAAGACGCTTTAGCTGAGTATCGAACAGGACAACGTCTTACTGTGAGGTGACAATGCTACCGCAGTACCACCACTGCAGTTACAGAAACAAATGAGTATGCAGCAAAAATACAGTTACAGCAAAATACAGTACAATGAGTTACATGGATAATAGTTGCACAGAGGAAGTGTATTTACATTTTCATATGGACAATCATGTTTATTTTTTTTTTTATATAGGTAAATTAGTAGTAAGGGAATTGGTAATTCATTGGTGGGTAGAGAACGATTGATATAAGAAAGGTTGCATAAGCAGGGGGTGAGAGGACTGAGTGAGGGAAATATTGTCAATGTGGTTTGTTTTCATTTATATAAAATATATGATTGCCTTTTTCATAAGTGATAATTCAGTAAAGATGTTCCTTGTTTAAAAAAAAAGATATTGTTATTAAAAACTACTAAAATGTGTAAGGAATTTTTTTCTCACAGGCACCAAAATCATGCCCAGGTAACCTGTAAAAATTCATCTTCATTATATATAACGAAATAAAGCTATACTTACCAAGAATTGCAAAGAACTGATTAGTGCTGCTAAAATATACTTTACTGAAGAATGTATGTACTAGAGGTGGAGATAGTGGTTTGCTATTCAACCCATCTGAAGACATATGCTCTTTAAATGCATTTTATTTCTCCATGGCCTGATATAGTGTAAAGTGTGATGCATTGAAATACATAACTCTGTAAAATTATAACATAATGAGTTAAAGTGTGCCCCTGCCAAATCTGTTGTATGTGTTTTGCAATCTGAAATATGGGTGATTGCTAATAGTAGGATGGCAAGCCATGAAGCCTCCTAATGACAGATAAGTAGAGTGCTGTGTATGCTGACAAGCATTACTATTAATGCAGTCTGTTTTAGAGATGATTTAGTGCAAAGAGTGTAAAGCCTGAATAAGGCTAAGGATAATGCTACTGAAATAAATTAATTCAAGAGCAAGAGTTAAACAAGACAGATAATCAAGTACTTGCAAATAGAAAAACATCAGCCTGTGGAAAACCGACAAGCTAGAAAACTCAAGAGGAAGAATTTGTGGCTTACTAGACTACTAGAATGTACAGAGGGACAGAATCCAGTGAGGTTATTAGAGAACTTCCCCTGGATCCCAGCCCATAACTTGCAGCCTAATTTAGTAGTGATAAGAGGCTATAGGATGGGTAAGGTAACTCATTGGTTTCCCATGTATGTAACTTAAAAGTTTTCTTTTTGTGCTTTTTGAAACCGCCAGCCTTCCTGCATGTAACTGACTGTAGCAGGGTCAGAGATGAATTCTGCACCTAACCTCTGTTAAACTCCTTTATAAAAAATAATTACCTGCTTTTAGGATACAGCTTTACAAAGCAAGTGCAGAGTTGGATTATCTATGCAGTGTTCAAATTGCAGGCTAACACTAAGAGATAAGTGGTTTCCCCAGCCCAAGTATGAATGCTATGAGGCTAAAAGACCAGTGTAATGATAACAAATGGAAAGGATGGATATAAAATCTGAGTGAAAAAGCCATCTACATTTTGAAACATGGAAGCAGAGGGAGGATGTAGCATATGTGATTTGTGAATGTCACAATACTCAGCAAGCAAAAAAAAAAATAATTTGAAAAAATAATGTGTACTGCATGACATGCAGCACATGTCACTAGGTGTTAGCACCTTTAGAACTAAGGACTCAATATACTACACTCCTCATTTTTTTGTTTATAAAATGTATGTGTGTGTGCATGTGTGTCTTATGTCTGTGTTCAGTTATTAGTCTCATAGGTTAATAGGTGTATACTAGGCTAACGCCACTTCAGCCATTATAAGCATATCCGTGCAACCCAGATGAGACCCACAAATTTGATTTATATTGAGGGTGATTTACTGACTGCCTCTGTCCATCAGATACATAGGTGCCAGACCAGGAGTGAATTACTGATTGTCCATCCACTGGTCCAAGTTGTACTTTAATAGGGTTAGGAAGGAGCTCTGCTTCACATATATGGGGAGCCTGTTCCAGAGAATGGGAATTCTCTTAGAAACATAGCTGACTCTCCAACACAGCAAAATGCCCAGTGCTCCCAGAACCGGTCGGCAGCTTTGTTTTACTATCTGGTAAACCCACTCTAAAAAACTAACTAAAGACTCTCCTACCTGAAGGAAGCTTTCCTGCAACTGTACCCAAAAACAATTCACCTGGAGTCCAATCTACATTTGGCTAAGGTAGACCCCCTCTAAAAAACTAACTAAAGACTCTCCTACCTGAAGGAAGCTTTCCTGCAACTGTACCCGAAAACAATTCACCTGGAGTCCAATCTACATTTGGTTAAGGTAGACCCCCTCTAAAAAAACTAACTAAAGACTCTCCTACCTGAAGGAAGCTTTCCTGCAATTGTACCCAAAAACAATTCACCTGGAGTCCAATCTACATTTGGCTAAGGTAGACCCCCTCTAAAAAACTAACTAAAGCCTCTCCTAATTGAAAGAAGCTTTCCTGCAACTGTATCCAAAAACAATTCACCTGGAGTCCAATCTACATTTGGCTAAAGTAGACCCCCTCTAAAAAACTAACTAAAGACTCCTACCTGAAGGAAGCTTTCTTGCAACTGTACCCAAAAACAATTCACCTGGAGTCCAATCTACATTTGGCTAAGCTCCCCTCTAAAAAAAAAATGAACTAAAGACTCTCTTACCTGAAGGAAGCTTTCCTGCAACTATACCCAAAACCAATTCACCTGGAGTCCAATCTACATTTGGCTAAGGTAGACCCACCCCTCTAAAAAAATAACTAAGTACTCTCCTACCTGAAGGCAGCTTTCCTGCAACTGTATCCAAAAACAATTCACCTGGAGTCCAATCTACATTTGGCTAAGGTAAACCTCCCTCTAAAAAACTAACTAAAGACTCTCCTAGCTGAAGGAAGCTTTCCTGCAACTATACCCAAAAACAATTTACCTGGAGTCCAATCTACATTTGGCTAAGGTTAATACCCAAAACTGTATTGTAATCCTGTATACTTTAGTCTGCTGACCAGCTTCTAATGGCACCTTTAGTCTGTCTCCCATAGTAATATGTCTCACTCTATGTTATTTAATTAACCTAGCTGATCCTAACATTCTGTAATATTATTACTACACCTAACAAGTACACCCTGAACATTGTATTTTCAGTCCCATAGCCCTGCAATTTAGTCTCTGAACCCATATACTGCAGCTAACAAAGACTGAGAGGTTTGACTGATTTTTTTCTATAAACCTCGCGGTCATCATTTACAGTTATAAGTACATGCATTAAATTGCAACTACATACTTAACATAGCCTAGGAAATGACTTGCAGACAGTGTTAGCCCCTTAAACTCCTCCCTGTGTCACTACGTATGAGAGGTTTCTAATACATCTACAGAAACCGCCATTTTCAAACGCCCAGTGCTCCCAGACCCGGTTGGCAGCCTTGTTTTACTATCTGGTATGTTATTTTTCTGAATTAACTGCTGTATTACATTAAATGTCTCTGTACTAGGTCACAGTCAGCTAATTATAGATTAAAGAGTGAACGGACATTATTTGGAACATTCCAGGCAATGCTAGCTGTTTTTATTACAAAGTTAAGGCTGTTTAAGTAATCTCACCATGTGCTGTCTGTACTAGGTAACAGTCAGCTAATTATAGCTTACAGAGCGAACGGACATTATTTGGAGCATATCAGGCAATGCTAGCCATTTGTATTACAAAACTAAGGCTGTTTAAGTAATCTCACCATGTACTCACTGTACTAGGTCACAGTCAAGTAATTATAACTTACAGAGTGAACGGAAATTATTTGGGGTATTCTAAGCAATGCTAGTCATTTTTTTTTAAAACTAAGGCTGTTTAAGTAAGATCACCATGTGCTTTCCATTTATGTAGCAGTTAGTATGTATGGCATATGTATCTAAGGCTGAGTAACAGCGTACTGCTTTTTTTATAGTTCTGTGCCTTGTACATGTAACAGGAAGCTGATATTTGTGCTTTGTCTTATTTATGTGCTGTTATATTGACCAACTACACTGATTGCCTTATGCACAATCACAAGGTCATTTTAGAATGGAAAGTAGCTGTTAACTGTTGTCTTGCTGCAAGTTTATCAGTATATTCAGCCGATAAGGTTTCTGTACTGAGCACAGGCTTGAAAGTTCTATGTTTGATTTAAATTACTGTATGACGATTGGACGCCTGATTTAAACACACGGTAATATAGTGTAACTGTACCCCATCATTGTAACCTGTTCTATAGGTAGTTTGCAGACTAACGGCAAGGCCTAGCTTTGTCTTATAAAGATTACTGACCCATACTGTAAAAACAAAGCAGTTTTTATGTTGTTAGATATACGAAGCTGCTGCTTACTGTATTCTCTCTGGATGAAATTAATTTTGAAATGCCTGCTTGCTTGGTGGATAGATGTATATGCTCGTAAGGTTCTCACTCCTAATATAAGTTTTATTCCTAGGTAGACCCCCCCCCCCTCTAAAAAAACAATGAAAGACTCTCCTACCTGAAGGAAGCTTTCCTGCAACTGTATTCAAAAACAATTCACCTGGAGTCCAATCTACATTTGGCTAAGGTTAATACCCTAAACTGTATTGTAATCCTATATACTTTAGTCTGCTGACCTGGGTCTAAAGGCACCTTTAGTCTGTCCCCCATAGTAATCTGGCTCACTCTGTCTTATTTAATTAACCTAGCTGACCCTAACATTCTGTAATATTATTTCTAAACTTAACAAGTACACCCTGAACATTGTATTTTCAGTCCCATAGCCCTGCAATTTAGTCTCTGAACCCATATACTGCAGCTAATAAAGACCGAGAGGTTTGACTGACCGTTTTTTCCATAAACCTCGCAATCTAGCTGACCTGCAAGTTACCAACCTGACTCTGACAGATTGTTCCCAGTCTGTAGAGCATCCAGGGTGTTTCTTCCCTCCCCTACCCTGCCCCCACATCCCACTCGCCCCCAGCACGCCTAGCTTTATTCCTCACTTTCCCCACCCTCCTAGCCTAATTACCTAATAGGAGCTCTTCCCTCATCTCTCCTACTTACAGCCTTCCCACTTAAACTCATCACTCTGTCTAACTCTCTAGCAATTAAAGTCCCCTCCTCTTTTCTTATACTTCTAGAAAACCTTTATCTCTTTCTAAACCCTCTCTTCTTCATAGCCATCTCTCTTCTCCAAATCTACACACATCAGTCTCCCTTTGCTCAGATATGCTTCCCTTAAGTTGCCACACCCTCCACGTCCCCTGCTTCCTCCTTGTGTTCCTAATTCCCATATACTATGCCAGCTCATATTCCTCCAATGCTTGTCCAATATTACCTACAAAAATAACCACCATACAAACCCACCTACACCCTCAATCTTACTCTCATTACCATTCTATCTCCTCTTCACTTATTCAGCCTAACCCTCTGCACCTATTCCACCCTAAAATCTTCTCCGCCACAGTTAAGATACTGACACCTAAACTAATCTTAGATCTACCTAAACTCTTACCTTGCAAACCCAAATGGCTAAAGGGTATTTCCTTTAACAACCTAGTCCTAGCTGGAGATATCCATCCCAACCCTGGTCCTAGTCCCTTTATTATCCCCTCCCTCCCCCCATAACACCCTAAAAGTCTTTACTATCAACGCCCAGAGTCTTAACAACAAAGTTCACCAATTTCAAGCTTGGCTAAGCCAAAACCAACCAGACATCTTAGCCATCTCTGAAACTTGGCTCAAACCCTATATCTCTGACTGTGAGATCCTGCCCCCAGGATTTCATACTCTCAGAAATGACCAACTAAATAAAAAAGGTGGCGGCACGACCTTAGTCTACTCTAACCTTCTTACCTTAATTTTCCCCTCCAAATTCCAATTCCTCAATTCAAGAACACTGAACTGACTGCTGGACTACTAAAAATGAATAAACATAAGAATATCTACATCATTGCCCTATATATCTCACCTGGTAACAATATCTCTACCCTCGAAGATATTCTCATATGGGCTTCTACTGAAATTAACTACAAAACTTGCATTCTAGGAGATGTAAATATTGACCGGAATAAAGTCAATAGCCTCTCTCCCTCCCTGTACATTAACCTCTATAACTTTACTCAAATAATCCTCTCCATCACCCAACCTAACAAAATAAATCCCCCTGAATCCACTATAGATTGGATCCTAGTCTCCGATCCAAATAAAATAACCAACTCTGGCACAGTTCCTGACACCATTAGCGACCACCTCCCAGCTTTCATTCATCGCTCAACTGTCTCTTCCTCACACCAGCATCAATACATTCCTCCTCGCAACCTCAGTAGCTTCTACCCCACAACTTTCTCAAACATTCTCAAACAAATGAACTGACACATTCTGAACACTCTTCCTCTTAACAATGCTATAGACTACTTCAACTCTGTCTTCCTAGTCACTCTAAACTCCCTAGCCCCTCTAAGAAACAAAAGGATAAAAACTAATTCAGTTCCTTGGCTATATAATGATACAAGACAAATTATGCACCAAAGGGACAAACTCTGGAAGCTTTACCAAAACAATAAACTGCCCAATACCTTGCTCCAATACAAACAGCTCCATAACCTTGCTAAACAGCTAATCACCAAGGACAAAAAGTCCTACTATATCAAGCTCCAGTCCAATAACAATAAAAACCCCAAGCAATTCTGGAAATCAGTAAACTCACTCCTCAGTCCAAGATCCAAGAATAATCCCTGTCCTGACCCAAGTAAATCTGACCTTGAACTAGGCTCTGAATTTAACTAATTTTTCATAGAAACTATTTCTGACCTGACCAAGACTTTTCCCAACAATAACCCACCAGCCCCTCACTCTTCCCGAACTAACTCCCCTAATAACCCTCCCCTTATGTTCGAGCTCAAACCTGTCTCTACTAACTTTATAAAAAGACTTCTGTCCAAACTTAAACCTTGTTCTAGTGCTCCTGACAGTATTCCCTCCTCCTTCCCAAAATGTGCTGCTGCTGGTGTAGCTCTCCCAATCAGCATCATTATTAACAGATCTATAAAGGAATCATATGTCCCCAAACTCTGGTGCTCAGCTTATATTCTTCCTCTTCATAAAGGAGGCAAAAACACCAGCATTTTCAGACTTCTGCCCTATTGCTCTGTTCTCACCAATCTCCAAAATCCTAGAAAAGTGCATCCACCTCCAACTTATGCCTTTCCTGACCCAAAACAATCTTCTTACACCTACCCAACATGGCTTCCGCCCAGGCCATAGCACTATAACCACTCTACTCTCTTTCCTAGAAACTTTCAATCAAGCCCGAGATTCAGGACACTTGGTTTCTACTGTTTTGCTTGATCTGTCTAAGGCATTTGATACTGTTTCCCACAAACACCTTCTCTATCATCTCTCAATCCTCCATCTCTCACCAAACACTTTAACCTGGTTCTCCAGTTACCTATCAGACAGATCTCAAGCAGTCAAATGGAAGAAATCCACCTATTCCTTCTTACCTACCCCAACTGGCGTGCCACAGGGATCCATCCTTGGGCCTATACTTTTTAACATCTTCATCAATAACTTTCACACTGCTATTCCCGATGACAAACTCATTCAATACGCAGACGATTCAACCTTAGTCTGCTCTGCCTCAAACTTCTCTGAATTGCTGACTAAAACCCAAACTGCTTTTTCAACAACCAAAAACTGGATGCGCCAAAACCACCTCTCTCAATGCAAATAAATCAAACATTTTACTATTCCCTCCCAACAAGACTTTCTCCTACGACAAAAATGCTTTCAAAGTCCTTAGACAAACCATCTCACCTATAGAAGTGGTTCCTTTTGCTAAACTACTTGGCTTTACTATTGACAAACAGCTCAAGTTTGATATCCATATTCACAAAATATTAAGAAAACCCACAAAAGCTAGGTATGCTGTACAGGAACAATCACTTTCTCTCCAACTCTACTAGGCATACTTTGGCCACTACTTATCTACTTCCTTCCTTATTATACGGAGCCCCTCTATTAACTAACCTGTTCTCCTCTATCAAGTCCAAACTAGAAAACTGCTACAATAAAATCTCTAAATTTGCCACCAAATCCAAAACTTCAACCCATCATTGCCTTACTCTACTACTCCTGAATTGGCTTGAACTCCCAAACTACCTAGACTACCTCCAACTCACCACTGTACACAGACTTGTATTTCACCCAACAAAATGTCCATCTCTAACAAATATCCTTCCCCTTACACCGCAAACAGAACTCTCAGATCTGACCATCAGAACTTAATTGCTATCCACAAACCTAAACATCCTGCTGGCCAACTTCTCCTCTCTTTCTCACTAGGCAAAAAATATAATTCTCTTCCTTCCACTCTAAGAACCATACCAAACTCAGAAAACTCCAAAACACAGCTTTTCAAACACCTGTCCACTAAATGGAAATGTACCTGCCTTCACCCTACCTAAACATTCTAAGTATATGCCCCTAGGCGGTTCTCTCAGGTTCCTAAGCTCTCTATAACTCCCATAGCTATTTTTCCTATGAGTGTATCTAAGCTCTCTGCAACTCTTATAGCTACTTATCACATGACTCAACTTTGTAAATATTGTAAATAGCATCTTACTCTAAATGTGTGCATGTAAAGTGTATCCACATTTACTTAAATGTAGGTATGTAAAATGTTTCCACACCTAATACATAAGTGTTTGCTCAAATGAAACTGTATAACCCTTAAGATCACCCACAATGAATTTTGTTGACTATGCGTGACTGAATGTACTTATTTGTAACTGTTCCATATAATGTAACTTTTATACTTTTGTATTCTTTGTATCTAAACTGTATAATGTATCCTGGTGCTTTTCTCCCTGGGCCTCCACTGAAAATGGGTCATTTGGGCGCAGTGGACTTCCCCGGTAATCAAACTGGAAATAAATAAAATAAATATATTTATGTCAAGAGCAAAATTTAATTCTGTTGATCTAGTAGTTCTGATGCTGTTTGTTTTGTGGATGCTAGGGGCTTTGAGGCAATCAGCATAGGACATTGTTTTTATTCCATGTAATCTTTTTGAAAGGAACCATTGTGGACATTGCAGTTGCTGCATGTTTCTGGTCAGGTTCATGCTGAAGGGGGCATTATACTTTAGGATGGGTCTGATGAGAGCTGAGTAGTGGTATGATGACTTCTGTGTACCTAGATACAGATTGTAAGTTGAGAAACATAGAAGGATGTTCGTATTACCTTAGACACATGTTGGTGGAAGGCTAGGCCACTAACTACATGAGTTCCAGATCCCCAACTAGTGAATCAACTTTTAGGGCTGTTTTATTGATAATATAGTTACCCAGAGTTGCCAACTTCCCAAAAGGTACAATAATGCATTTCTTGGCAGTGAATTTTGAGCCATGACTTTGATACCAAACAATTATCTGTGTTAGGCCTGTCTGAAGGGTGTACTGAACTTGGGGGGATTCAATGACAGCCCCCCAGTTTGCAATCATCTGCAGACTTGGTTAGATGCCTTTAACATTGGCTTTGACCTCCAAGAAATAGATGCCAAAGAGGAGTGGGCTCAAGACTGAGCCCTGAGGGATTCCACTTGTGACTGACCTCTTTGTAGAGGTGGCCTCACCATTCCTAACCTCTTGGATTCTATCTGCGAGCTAGCTAGTTATGCAACATGTTATTAAGGGGTTTATGCCTAATTCAATAAGTTTGTTTACAATACCTGAACGGACTGTTATATTAAATACTTAAGCTAGATGTCGGTAGACAGTATGCACCACTTTCTCCTCATCCATTGCCTTACTGACCTTTTCAAAGAAGTCAACCAGGTTCAGTAAGCATGACCTTCCTTTGACAAAGCCAAACTGGGATGGATCTATTGTCTGGAGGTCTCCTGTTGTTGCTAATTTCCATGATAATTCTTTCAATGGCTTTGCATACAAGACCAGTTAGTCTAATGGGTCTGTAGTTTCCAGAATCTGTTGAAGGCCCTCCCTTATAAAGGGGGATTGACCATCACAGTTCTCCATGCTCATGGCACAAAGCCTGTTTTAAGACTAGTTAAGTACTGACTCCAGGGGTCCTGATAAGTCATATTTTAGACTATTCAGAAGGCATCCTGACTTTTTATTGGGCCCATTGTGACTGTTTGTTCTTGGCTTTAGGGAGCACAGTCAGCACATGCTCTCTAGCTATAGTTGGAGGGGGTTATGTTTGGGGTTATTTCTTGGGGGATGATTGGAGTTAAGTTGGAAATAAATTTGTCTGCTAAAATGTTGGCTGTATTGCCATGCTCATTGAATGTGGCACCATTAACTACCATTTCAGCACATTGCTGTGTGCTGCCCTTGAGGTTTCTGACATAGCTGTAGAAGGTCTTATGGTTATCTTTCACCTGGGAAGCTATCTTAACCTCAAAGATGGCTTTGTTTGACATAATTAGCTGTCTTACTTGCCCATGTAGTTTGATAAGAGAGTTTTTATCTTTATGGGAATTACCTTTCTTGATTTTTGCCATAATTTCTTCCCTTTTTTTGTATATTCTGATTAATTTGGGATGCCACAAGGACAGTTTGTTTCTGGGGCTAGTTATAGGCTTGCTTCTAGCAGCCTCTATGTAGCCACTGACATGGTTGTGCAGAGTTTCTGAGAGCAATTCAGCATAGACTGCTGTGTTCTCAGGTTTGGAGGGGCATTGAATTTTTACAAGCCGTCACTTAATAAAAGATAGTTTACTTTGAAATAGTTCCTGTTACTGGTTTTATTTGGGATACAGAGTTGATTTTGAGGCAGTATAGTATTCCAAGTCTACAGAGGGATAATTAAAGTCCCCCATGAGTAGAGTGTTAGGTTGGATGGTTAGTGTCTCCAGTAGGTCCCACTATGCATTGTGAGCTTCTTGGGACATGGAGGGTGACCTGTACTTCACTAGGATATGATTCAGGATTTCATCTGTGGTGATCTCCACTTGGAAGAACTCCAGCTCATCATCCTTTGTGACAAACACAGAGATATGCTTGTTATTGATGACATCTTATGTTATTTAACAGCCATACTTTTAAAATCACACGGATACTATTGTTTTTACTGTAATGTAGCACACAGGTTTAAACCTGATACGCTTAATGGTTATTACTAGACTAGCTTGTTCGTACATTACATAGTGTATACCTTTAGAGTGAATGCTAACAGGGAATAGCAGAGAGCTACCACATGAGGTCCTAGCACAGGGAATTTGCTGTTTTTGTCATCATCAGCTTGTCTCAACTCTTTGCCAAATACTGCTATGGAATGGATCACCTAAAGATACTGTAGCACCAAACATAACCGATTTGTACTAACTTAACTACTGCATTCCACTATTAGACAGGTTCGAGCCACACACTCTAGGGATCTAAACCTCACCACAACAATAAATAGGACGTGCTGGAGGGATAGATTCCTGTCCCAGAGACTTCCCATGCTTTGGAACAAGATCCCAATCTACATTAGGCAGAGCTCCTCACTAACACTCTTCAAAAGAAACCTTGACGAGTGGATGGGAAACAGAAAGTTTACCTCGGGGATCACTTCAGTGGCTCTGCTGCACAGAGGCACAGAGAACTAATCTAAGGGGGCGGCGAAAGCCAACACATTTTGGCTAGGCTTATAAATGCCTTCAGGCAGATAGCCTAGTACCTACCTATGAACTTATAAATGTGATTTCTGCAACTGTACTGTATAGAGTAGCCTTGAAACTGCATGTTCGGCTTGAGTGAAATAATAACCGCTTGAACTGTTTTAAGTGTGTAGCTCTAATAACTGTTGAGTGGAGACATTCCTGTTTTTGTTATTACAGTGTTTAACTATCATTGGTCATACAGCTTTACTTAATGCCACAAATGCTACAAAGTTTGAAGTGTGTAGCTTTAATAACTGTTGAGTGGAGACATTCTTGTTTTTGTTATTACAGTATTTAACTATTAAGTGTCATACAGCATTTACTTATTGCTAGATCTTCTATGGCTAGACAATAGACCACTATCCTTTGCCTAACTGCTGTAGTACTGCTTTTGAAATCTGCAACCTCCACCTCTTAACCTGCCCTGTAGTATTACCTTTCCCTCTACACTCTAACCCATCAGACCTGCACGCATATCCGGAGAACATCCTGTCACCCCACTGCACTCTCTCACCCACCCTGTCTTACCTACATCTTTCCAATCCCTGTTAGTTACTACATTTCTTATAATATTCTACGAGAACGTGCTCTCCAATCCATGTTACTTTCTACATATTGTTTTCTTATATCCTGCCATAAAAGTGCTCTCCAACATAGCCTATCTGTATCTATTTTTCTTTATACTATCCCCTCACCTTATACCTACTTTGTTTTGCAGAGGTTAGAAAGCCCTGATCAAGGAACCACCCACAGAGGACCCATCAGTAGTTTGCCGGTACCCTGTGTGTACTCCCCAAGCAAGAACTCTGAACCCTGAGTACTTGGACCACTCTACAACCAATGTATGTTTAAAACTCACTACTGTAATTCTATCCTATCTTTTGTTGTCTGGTTACTTGCACATCCCATGAGTCATTTATACCACCCTTCCTTTCTGCTCCCGGACTGCCCTTCTAGACTTTTCAGCACCCCCTCCTGCCATGATTTAACTAGAATCTGCTGTTTTAGTCCTTTTTGCATATTATAAGTCCAATTAGAGTATGCTAAGCAGCAAAACTTAAAAGTGTTAGCCCTAGCTATCTAAGACAATTAGACTTATACAATAAATACCTGACTAATTGTTTCTAGAGCTTACTTGCTCAGAAAGTCATCCGGGGTTCTTCCCACTCCACTCCCCTACCCCCATTCCCACCCCCATTTCAATTTGATTTATAACCATAGACCACTCCTCCCCATTACCACAGGCCAACTCCCACCACCTAAACTACCATATCACACTCCCCTACCCAGTCAGTCATCTTAACAGGTCTATTACAACCCTCATAACAGAACTCTATTAGTCTATCAACTCTCCCTGATATAATTAACCATGTACCCATTATCAGTCAACTCCATTCTAAGACTCCTACTCTGTACAATCTCCATCTCTATCCTGATTCTACTCTCAGCCTTAACCAGCTATAATGTCCAGCTTCACCACAACCTAATCCCCCCAGCAGACCTCATCCCTAGGCTATAATTCAGCCCCACCAAAGTTTCTATTTGCTCCATACCTCTTCCAACCCTCCCACACTATCACCTACATAAATTATTTCCACCCAGTAGAAAGTCCCATGCCTCTCTAAATTATCGTCAGGCTTAACAAACTCTACTTATTTTTACTAAAAGAAACTCACATGTTATTGGGACATGCACCCCAACCCAGGTCCAGCCACAACAATCACCCCAAATCTCAGTCTAATTAATCCTCTACTCGATACGCAAAAACCTGTCCTTTTACTCAACCTAAATGCGAGAAGTATTCTTAATAAGGTCCATGACCTACATTCCCTACTAGCTGTATACAATCTAGACATTGTCCTACTAACTGAGATTTGGCTAAAACCAGAAATTCACAATAATGAAATTACAGCTCCAGGGTATAATATCTATGACAGAGACAGAGGAGGAAAAAGGGGTGGGGGTAGCTATAATGTACAAGAACCACCTCATCCTTGAACAACTAGATATTACCATCCCAGACATCAAAAATGCAAAACTCATCCTTGCCAAATTTAAACTGAACCCCAAAAACATATTAATATAATTGGCGGCTACGTCCCCCATGGAAACAATATTACAATCATGGAAAACCTACTAGAATGGATCTCAAACTCCCTACCTCAAGAAAATATCATGTTAGGTGACTTTAATATACATTGACTTAACTGTTCTAGCCAAAATCCACTCACCCACATTAACCTCCATGTGTTTACCCAAGTTATCACAGCCCCCACCAGATATGACAAAAAATCCAAACACCAGTCCATACTGGACTGGATACTTACATCCCATCGATCCCTTGCATCCCAAGCTGGATGTCTCCCAGACATTCTCAGTGACCACCAACCAACGTATCTACTGAGAAACAAAACTCCCCATATAAGCCAAATAACGCAAAAAGAAGTCAGAAACAAAAAGAACTTTAACCCAAATGTCTTTATCAGCGACCTAAAAAGTTGCAACTGGACCCCTCTAAAACACTTTAATTCAACCTTCCTAAACATATTAAACCAAAACGCTCCCCTAGAACCACTAGAATAAAAGCTAAATATGCCCCCTGGCTAATTAAAGCCACCATAACTATTTTCAAAGAAAGGAACAAAGCATGGGAACAGTTTCACAAAACCAAAGTAGAAAAACAAAACTACTTAGAACTGCACAACAAAGCCAAGAAACTCATCAAAATAGACAAAATTACCTATTACCAAAATCTACAAGAAAGATATGTTAAAAAAAAAAATCAAAATTCTGGGCAGCAATCAACTCTGTATAGCAGCCTGGGAAAACTACTACCCCCACACCCACAACAGTGAACAACCATGATAACATCCCCAGGCAGTTTAACAAATATTTTACTGAGACAATCCAGGCCCTAGATA
Organism: Protopterus annectens; assembly: GCF_019279795.1. Lineage (NCBI taxonomy): Eukaryota > Metazoa > Chordata > Ceratodontiformes > Protopteridae > Protopterus > Protopterus annectens. The sequence goes on from NC_056726.1 coordinate 653,418,431, forward strand.
ATAACCAAATTAACACCAATCACCCTACCCCAACAAATACACCAACCGTAAATTAAACACAAGTTAACAGCTCCCACTTTATCTTTCAGCCAGTGTCAATCAAAACCATTCTGAAACTCCTCCAAAAACTGAAACCCATCACCCTGGCCACCAATAACCTACCCGCAGAATACCTCCAAATAGCTGCAACAGCCATAGCCTATCCTGTTGCTATTCTCATTAACAGATCTATCACAGAGTGTAAAGTACCCCACTTATGGAAAACCTCCCATACCATACCACTACACAAAGGAGTTAATTTATCACCCTTATCCAAAATCCTAGAAAGGGTCATACACACTCAACTCATGAATTACCTTCTAGAAAACAAATTGCTATCTAAAAACCAGCATGGCTTTAGACCCTTTCACAGTAAGTCCACTGCACTTATATCATTCACTAATACCATTAATTACCATACAACTAGTCTCAGCCATATTTTTAGACTTGTCTAAGGCTTTCAATATGGTAAACCACAATAAACTTCTCCATTCACTCTCTACCCTAAAACTCAGTACCTCCTCCATCACATGAATGAAGAGCTATCTTATCAGGTCGGCAGCAGGCATTAAAAGTGGTAAAACCAACTATCCTCTCTACTACCAGTATCTCTAGGAATCCCTCATGGCTTCATCCTAGGCCCACTACTCTTCACTCTATTCACCAATCAACTCCCATCCTCCACACCAAATGCCTCAGTTATTCAGCACGCAGATGACACCACTATCATATGTGCCACTCCCATTTTAGAGCATCTCCACTCACAAATACAAGAATGCTTCTCACTACCTGAAACCTGCTTCACTAACCACCAGCTTATTCTTAACACAACTAAAACAAAATTACTCCTCTTTTCCTCTTATAGATCCCTTCCCCAAACAGATAACTACAATCACCTCCAATAACAAAACTGCAATCACCCCAACCACCCACACCAAACTTTTAGGCGTTGAAATAGACAACAACCTAGGATTCGACTTGCACATTGCCCAAACTATCAAGAAAGTTCACAAAAAACTAGGTCTGCTCTATCAGAACAAACAATTTCTCTCAAAGCAATTTAGAACCACAGTAGCCAGGACACATCTGCTATCCCCCTCCTCTATGCATCCCCAGTACTAACCAACCTTCGTAAAACTGACCTAAACAAACTAGAATCCTGCTACAAGACAGCTAGATTTGTTACATAATCTTCATGTAGAACACAGCACTGCAACTCTGTCAAAAAGCTAAACTGGTTGGAACTCCCTCTACTACTTTAACTTAATCAACTGTCACTAGCACACAAGTTATACTACTACCTAGACAAAATCCCAGCCCTCCAACATATATGTTCTCACACCACAACAAGAACTTTGAGATCTAGCACCCTAAACCTTCTAGAAGTCACCAAACATAACAATGAGGCAGGGAAATCTTTTTACCTACTTCATTTCTAAACTCTGGAACTCTCTACCTGCCCTCCCTAACATCCAGTAATTCCAATACACAATTTAAAAACCTCCTAAAAACCCACCTTACAAACAACTGGTTATGCTTCTGTCTCAGCCCTGGGTAAAAGCAGTCATACAAGCAATAACTCTTAACATAGCCATATGTCAAATGTAATTTCTCTCCATGGTTCCAATTCAAGTGTGACCTTACATATTGAAAGTTGAAGTCTGCAAAGGAAAGCATGTACTGCAACATATTGTATCTATGTTTCAAAGAACTGCATGTATAGTACTGTATGTATGTACTGCAACATATTGTATCTATAAGTTTTAAGAACTGCATGTATTGTATGTATAAGTCTGCTATGTAGTAAATGTATCATGAAGTGTGTTACCTCTGAACTGGTAAATCTGTATGTATAAGTCTGCTATGTATTGAATGTATCATGATGGGTGTTACCTCTGAAGTGTAAATCTTACTATGAGCCTGTACTATATGCTGTCTTATATTTACTAATCTTGCTCTGCCTGATTTGTATGTAAATAACACTTCAAATGACATCGATCATGTAAAAAAAAAAAATAGAGCTTTTCTCCCCTGGCCTCTGCTGAAAATGGGAAAGTGTCCAGATGGACTTTCCCGGTCAACAAATGTAAAACAAATAAATTAATAAAATTGTTATTGACGTGCATCGATATATCTCCACCTTTAGCCCTTGTCTGTGCTACTACTGGTCTAAAAATGTGTAAGCATTGAGACCTTGTACTACATTGCTGCTTTAAACCATGTCTCAGTAACTGCACAGATGTCTATATTCCAGAGTGTGAGGAAGGCTTTGAGGGAGTGAGGTTTTTTATTTAGGTTTGTGGCATTAAGCAGTAACACTCAAGGTTCAGTTGAGTTGATTTTGCTACATTGGTAGGTTTGTAAATTTGGCATTGCCCAAAAAGGCAGTATGGGGGTGGATAAAGTTTTAGCCAGTATTCAAAAGCCTAGAGGGGACAGGTGCAGGCCATCCTTGGCAAACAATGTAGTCTGTTAGCCATGTCCTCCTAAGCTGACCAATATTGGATCCCCCTAGAATGACAACAGAAAGACAGCCGATGTTAAAATCAATCATCTTTTGTTCATATTGTGGCATGATTCATGGTGACGGTAATTTACCTCTCAGTGCTAGGCTCATACTAGCCTGGCAAATGTAGTCTAAGAGCTCCATAATGATTCCTTTTATATAAGTCATCTCAGGTCATTTACACCTACATGGAGTATAATGGAATTATATTAGTATCTATCATGTAATAACTTGAGTGTGTGCTTGATTTGGCAGATCATGGTTCCAGATAAACAACTAACCATCATCATCTTCTGATGTTGTTAATCTTCATTCATTCCTTACTGATGGGTGTCAGTTCCGTCCTCGGAACTGAGTCAGGTTTATACCAAGCTCATGTCAGCCAAAAACTCTCGAGCTAAGCTTTACCAATAGTGCCCTTCTCCCAGTTACCTCAGATCTTATTTGCCGTGTTGCAGAAAAGCTGTGTCAAGCCTGCTCTCGACTAAGCCTAGGTAAAGAAATTTTTCTAAGTATTTCTGAGAATCTTTTTCACCTTTCTCTTTAGTCGATAGTTTGCTCTTTTTCTTGGAAAACCTTTTTTACTTCTTTTACTGCTCTTTTATTACCCTTTTGAGGTATGTCTTCACATACCGTTGCTGGTATCCTCTCTTCCTTACCCTTGTGGTAAATTTCTCTAATACCATTGTTATTCCCTCTCCTTCCTTTCTTTGCCTTTAAAAAAAATCTTTATTGTACATCTCTGTAGCCATGTCAGAAAAAAAGGGAGCATCTCGTTTCAAACAATGTTACCATTGCGGTCATAAGATGCTGAATTCTGATTCTCACACATCTTGTGTGCATTGTCTGAATGTACTTCATTTAACTGTTTAGCCTCCCTGTGATATTTGTCAAGGGTTCAGTTCTAGAACTCTTAATGAGAGATGTAACAAACTTATTTTGAAAGGCCTTCTTAAAATGCCCTCTCTGTGCCGGAGGGTTCACCTCCTCAAAGCAAATCCCATAAAATGAGATCACACTCGGTTCCATCTTTGCCCAGTGAAAAATCAGAGGAACCTAAGTCTAAACACTTAAAAGTGACTACTGCACTGAAAATTACATCTACAACACCTTCTACAGTGCTGCCTACTAAAGTTGTGCCATCGGCACCGATTATCATCTCAGCACCGAGCACTACCACACCGACAATGCAACTCCAAATTTTGTCTCCCTTGGTGCTCTCCAGTGATTTAACTTTGGCACTGAGCACGGTACCGTCTACAACCTTTTCTAGCCCAGAAAAACTGACTCATCTTACTCAAGCCTCCACTGAGACTTCGGTGCTGATAGAGCCTCAAACCCGATATTCTCCAAAGATGGATCCTTTTCTGGGGCAACAGTTCAGCCCCTTCATAGGCCGGCCCGTCTCCCCTTTGGGAATATCCAGTAAATCAACCAGGAGCCTTTTGGAACTTGATGTTGTGTGTCTTGTTGATCAGCTGCTTACGGCTAGAGGGATTACTACACCATCCAAAACCCCCCTCCCATTAGGAGTTGTGGGTACTTCTCCAAGGACTTCAGCTTACTCTCCTCCTTCGATCTCAGAGCAGGCATAGAAGACCCTGGAATCAACGTCTGTTCCAGTACCCATGACTATGGTTCCACTGGTGGACCTCACCGTGGTTTCAGAATCGTCCCTTTGGCTTTTGGTGTAGTCAGAACCGAGGCTTTCTCAAGATCATGGTTGGACTGCAACTTCTCTGGTTCTGGGACCAGCTCTGAGTTTTTCTATGGCACCGTCCTCGGTTCCAGGGGCTCTTGTGGTACCGGCTTCTCTTGAGACTCCATCCCTGTGGACAGGTTTGCTGGAGTGGGGTGAGACCCTGATTCCAAAGGTGTCATTCTCTGTTCCGGGCTCCCATCCCTCTTCAGGTGGGCCTGCATTCCAGACGATGGAGAGGGCACTTGACACTGCTGACAAACCGTTGATGTTGGATTACCCATTGACTCTTCCCTCTCAGCCGCAACTGACACAAGCCACCATTATGGGACATCGAGCATAAGAACCTCAGGAGACCCTATCGTAGGGTGCCCCTTCTTCTGGGTCCTGTACAGAACCTCCCCCCAAAGAAGTACCTAGGAAGAAATCATGCAAGAGGAAGCACATTGACTCCCCTGCGGAGTCTCTCACTGAGGATATGGACTACGATGAAGGGTAAGGGTCCACACGATCTCACCCTGAAAATGTTTCCTTTGGAGACATCCTTGAAATTTTAAAACAGGGGTGATTGGAAGCCCTCCAACCCTTCCTCTGAGGAATCCGGCTTTCTGCAGGCTTTTCATGCTTGACTCTCTACCTCTTGGGTGACCCCCACCTGCAGATGAGCTGATACAACTCATGGTGCAGAGGGCTTAGAATAATCCTGACACTGTTGAACTGATCCTGAAGAGACCAGATAACAGAACCCACACTGGTCTAAGGGCCTTCAAGTGGACACTGTGGTGGTGAAGGCTGCCACAAGAAAGGAGCTCGCAGAGGAGAGCCAGATGGTCCACCCACGTAACAGGGAGTCCTGGGTGGTGGATCGACTAGGGAAGCGAGTGTTTGCATCATCGACCTTTGCAGTTAGGTCCTTGAACTATCTGGCACATTTTACTAGGCTCCAAAGGGATCCAGTTTCTGAGCTATCTGAAACCTTAGCAGGACAAGTGTTTGACGAGGTACGCAACAAAGTTGCCTCACAGCTAGCGACCCTGGAATCTGTATCTAACTCATCCATGCAGTTAATATCCCATGCAACTGAAGGGGCAGCTAGAGCTGCGGGTTCAGGCATAGTCATGAGACGCCATGCCTGGATGCACCTGTGTGATTTCACGACCCCTTTTAAGTCTTCCTTCCTTAATGCTCCTGTGGAAGCATCTTCACTATTCAGCCCTAAAGTGAAGGACATGTTAGCCAGGTGTGAGAAGGACGGAAAGACCCTGTCTGTCATAGGTGTATATTTCCCCACCCCCAAGCGTCTTTATTCAAGGAACCAGCAGAGTGGAAAAATGTGGCACAAAAAGTGTCAGGGTCCTTTTCATGACACACATTTTGAGTTCTCCCCCAGAGGTAGAGGGGGTAACTCTAGTGAAAGATGCCCCTACAGAGGCAGTGGGAGCCCGTGTAATCAGGGGTCCAGAGATTGTTTCTCTGGACAGCCTTATCAGCGCTCCTGAAGAGTGGCCCAATTGCTTTCCTTTGGAAGCAGTCAGGGGACATTTTTCCCTGCACCAAACAGCCTGGCATTGCATAACCACAGATTCTTGGGTGCATAGGATAATCACCAGAGGCTACAAAATCCCATTGAAATCCTTTCCAAATCCACAAAAACATATTCCTGACATTCCACCCAGTCAAAGGGAATCAGCAGCCGTAGAGATAAAAAAGCTGTGTCAAAAAAGAGTCATCCAAACAGTCCCATCAGACCAAATAGGATCCGGATTCTACTCAAGATTATTTTAGTGCCAAAAAAGACAGGGCAGTGGAGGCCAATTTTAGATCTCAGTGTTCTGAGCAAGTTTATCACCCAAACAAAATTCCAGATGGTCACGGTTCAGTCTATTCTTCCATTCTTGGAAAAGGACGATTGGTTGTGCTCTATGGACCCTCAGGATGCATATTACTACATAAAAATGGACAAGTGCTCCAGAAAGTTCCTTCACTTCTGGCTAGGAGCCAATCTTTAACAATTCCGGTTTTTGCACTTTGGACTCTCTACATCCCCCAGAGTTTTTACAAAATGTATGGCAGTGATTACAGTTCACTTGAGACTACAAGGATTCCAAGTGTTTCCATACTTAGATGGTTGGCTCTTCACCGCCCCCACTAAGCATCTCCTGGAAAAAAGCCCTGAGCTATACACCCTGACATTGACAAAAATCTTGGGAATCTCTATAAATTGGGAGAAAAGCAACCTGACCCCTACTCAGAGCTTAGATTTCATAGGAGTGGTTGTCAGTACCCAGTCTTGTCAAGTGTCTCTTCCAGATCATAGATTGCAAAGAATAAGGGCTCAACTCTGAGTGATACTCTGTCAGGGCATGGCCTTGGCTCGACAGGTCTTTCAACTTCTAGGTTCAATGGCTGCAGCAGTCACCATTGTCCCACTTGCGAGATTACACATGAGACTCCTTCAGTGGCTTCTTTTGTCTCAGTATTACCCGAATCATCATCCATTATCTTATCAAATACGGATAACAGAATGGTGCAAAAAAGACCTTTTGTGGTGGATGAAGCCATATGCAAATCTTTGGAAATGACCTTTTTCCCCTCCTCAGCCCAAAGCCACTGTGACCATGGATGCTTCCCTGATAGGGTGGGAAGGGGCATTTTCAGGGAATGATGGTCCAAGCTACATGGTCACCCATAGAGGCCAATCTGCATATCAGTGTACTAGAACTGAGGGCAGTGCTTCTAGCATTGCAGGTATTTCACTCTGTCCTTCCATCTGGAGCAACTGCCATTCAATCAGACAACATGGCTGTTGTCTGGTATATCAACAAACAAGGGGGAACCAAGTCCTACCCGTTGTGCCGAGAGGCCATAAGAGTGTGGCAATGGTCAATAGCTACCAACCGCTTCCTGATCACAGTACACATTCCTGGGGATTACAACGTGATTGCGGACAAACTGGGTGAATATATCCTTCTGCCTCAGATCTTCAGCCGTTGGGGCCAGCCTTGCTGCGATCTTTTCGCCTCCCCAACAAACCACAACTGCAGCAACTATTTCACCCTGACCCCCCTGCAGGACCATCCCAGAGGGATGCTCTGATTCATGATTGGCCCATGGGACTTCTATACACTTACCCTCCCTCTTCCCCTAATCCCAAAATTTCTAAAGAAAGCCCTCCAGTTGAGAAGCAAAGTGATCCTCATTATACCCATTAGCTCAGTCAAGTATGGTTCCCTTTTCTTTGGCCTCACCTGCTAGACAAGCCATGGATCCTGGATCCAACTCCAGATCTGATCTCTCACCCCCAAGGGTTGATTCACCCGAACATAGTCAGTCCCAAACTGATGACTTGGTTTCTCCACTTCTAGTAATAGCAAGGCAGAACAATCGTTCTTCCCCAGTCCTTGACATTATTATGGCTTCGCATAAACAATCCACCAGGAAAATTTACCGTAGTAAGTGGAAAAAATTCTTAATATGGTCCGAGGAAAGAAAGCTTGATCCTTATTCAGCTCCAGTTAATACAGTTTTGGATTATTTGTCAAATTTTTTCAAAGTGGAAGCTGCAGCATCAGCCATCCGTGTTCATTTAGCTGCCATCTCCAATTTTCATAATGGTTTCAAGGACTCTTCTTTAATTTCCCTTGTCTCTGCAAGACTTTCCTAAAAGGGATATCTCATATTAGACTGCCCATTAAGGAATCCACCAAGCCATGGAGTCTCACATTAGTTCTTCAAGCTTTAATGCAGCCCTCTTTTGAACCTGTTGCTACCTGTGATATCAAGTTCTTATCCTGAAAGTCCTTATGCCTAGTGGCCATTACCTAAGCTAGATGTATTTCCGAGCTTCAGGCACTATGTATTAAATGCCCTTATATAATTTTTCATAAGAACAGAGTATCAATTCGGACAAATCCCTCCTTTTTACCCAAAGTTGTTTCAGATTTCGCAGTAAATCAGTCTATGGATCTACCAACTTTCTTCCCTAATTTCTCAAACACAGGAGAATATTGCCTTTACCTGTTAGATGTACATAGGCAATTGAGATTTTATCTTCACAGAACAAAGGAAATCCGCAAATCAGACCAATTATTTGCATCCTTTTCAGGCCCAAAACTGGGAAAAGCTATTTCTAAAGTAACTCTATCCAAATGGCTTAGAGACTGTATAATCTTGGTGTATCAACATTCAAAAACCCCTATACCAGGCAAAATCAAAGCACATTCCACCAGGTCTGCGGCAACTTCAATAGCTTTGCATTCAAGGGCATCCATGGACGATATATGTGCAGCTGCAACATGGTCCACTCCCCATACCTTTATCACTCCTTACAAATTGGATCTGGTCTCCAGGGGAAGAGCTTCCTTTGATTTGATGGTGCTCAGGAATATTCTTCCAAAAGGGCCAACCAAGACATATAAAGTAACTTTCGACTCTGTCCCATCAGTAAGGAAGGAATGAAGATTAACAACATCAGATAAAGAAGTTATGTCTTACCATAACATTCCATCTGTGTTGATCATCTTCATTCATTCATTACGTCCCATCCTCCTAGAGGCTCCTGGGGGATTGTCTGGGTCCAAATGTCACTCTAGGGAACTTGTTCAGATATAGCCTCTGCTTTTCTTGTCACTGTCAAACTCGATCTGAGGTAACTGGGAGAAGGGCAATATGGGTAAAGCTTAGCTCGAGAGTTTTTGGCTGGCGCGAGCTTGGTATAAGGCCGACTCTGTTCCGAGGAAGGAACCAACACCCATCAGTAATGAATGAATGAAGATGAACAACACACATGGAACGTTATGGTAAAACATAACTTCTTTTTCTCTTTGTTCAGCCTTGTTAGAGGGGCGTCAGTATGTCTTATTATGGAGTTCCCAGTGTCATGGGAGGTGTGCTTGCTTGCATTAGGGAATTAATGTTTGGGCTCCATTGAGTATGACTGTATGTGTTATGTTAGGTGTTGTTTTTGCTGAGTGACCTTTGGACACATTGAGACATAGCTCTGCCAACTGTCAGTCTAGGTGAGCTTTGTTGTTTAGAAGGATTGCGTTTAAGTGTTTCAGCATATCTCAGTGTATGTGTGTGCTGTGCGAGGTGGGTGTTGTCTGCATGGTTTCAACAACTTGATATATGCTTGTATGCGAGAGTCATTGTATAAGCACACATCCTGCATACTGTGTCTGTTTTTTTAAGGATTAAGAGATTTTTTTAAACATGAGACAATTGTTACATTGACTCAAGATGCCCATATCCACCAAGATGGCCACAGAGAAGTTAGGAAATTGCATACCCGTGCTGTCCATTCCTTTGATTGATGGGCTACAAAGAGGTGGTATATTTGGGTTTGAAGGCTATTAAGTCATTATATTCGAGGGATGCCTCCAGGTGCATCTGCAGTTAACTCCTGTTGACACCTCTAGGCATCAAATATTGCTTGTTCATATTTGCATTAGTAATTCCAAAACCATGCTATGTACAAGGTTTTAAAATATTTCATTGTAAACCTTATACAATGGCAAACTCAACTGCATTAATATTTGACCTCTATCTAATACAGGTAAATAGATATTAACTGTTATTCTTGTGATATTAATTTATATAGATATCATTTTCACATTTTTCTAAATATGTCAACAAACAAGGAACACAGACAGGACTTCTTAGCCTCATATGAAAGCTCTCAGCAAGATGAGTAAAATGCTGCACTTCAGTAGTTGCTGAGATATTGTAAGTTGTTTACAAAATGTTATAAATGTAACAGTTACTGTGTTTACTGTGGTTTATAAAATTCAGTTTAAGATCTAGAACCTAAAGAATGCTACCAGTATAAAAATAGTTTAAGAGTTTGTCATTTGTACTTCTTTTATAACTCCTATCATTCCAGAAATATGAACATTTGTTTGAAATGTGAGGACGTAATTTGATTTTGTCAAAAGGCTTAGGCTCCGCCCATTGGAAGTTACAGTGTAAAATTCCTGAGCTCCATTGGAGTGAATGATTTAGGGGTGTTTTACGGGGGAGGTTATGCTAAATGGTATTAAATTCTACTAACTTTAATGTTTTCATAATACTTCTTCTTCTTTCGGCTTTTCCCAGTTAGGGGTTGCCTGTCCGCTCATGATTGGCAGTGGAGTTTTATGGTGTTGAGTTGCCAGCCCAACCTTCCACAGAAGGCACACACATGCACACACTCACACCTAAGGCCAATTTAGAGTGTCCAATCCACCTTCAACATGTCTTTGGGATGTGGGAGGAAACCGGAGCACCCGGAGGAAACCCACGTGACCACAGGGAGGACATGCAAACTCCGCACAGAAGGGTCCCCAGCCGAGGATCGAACCGGAAAACCTCTTGCTGTGAGGCAACAATGCTAACCGCTGCACCACCGTGGCCGCCCCAATGTTTTCATAATACTAAAATCTACTAAATCCATAGGCATCACCACTCAACAGCCAGTTAGCTGCTATAAACTTCTTGGTGCGCAGGGTATTTGCTCTATATTTACTGCTTTACATGATACAGTTTTAGGGACCATTCTTTAGGAAAAATTTGATTTCTTAGGTTCATAGGTGTGTACTAGGCTAATGACTACAGGAGCCTTTTTAAGCCTATTAAACAAAACTTGAACCCAACTAGGGTTAAACTGGTAAAAATAACAAAACCAAAAACGGACAGAGAAATCCACTTCTTTAATAATAAAATTCCTCTTAAAAACTAAGCGCTTTCGCCAAGTGTATGGCTTCTTCAGAGTTAATGAGTCAAATACATCACTTCTTAAGTAGTCATAATTTACACACTGTCTATCCAATCACATCTCATTAAATGGCAAATTAGACTAAATGCAACATGCCCCTCAGGACTGAATGACAACATTGCTGGTGTGCTGAGTGGGCACTCGGTAACATGGATCTGTGGAGAACAGTTGGTGGGAACAGTACTTAAATAGCTTGTATTAGAGGCAATAGCAATGAAAGAGAGGAGGGAAGGACTTTGGAAATCAGATTACCTTAAGGGACATAGGCCAGAGACACAGCCTTATAAAACCACAACAGGAAAAGAGTGGGAGTGTCGGGGAAAAAAATCTATGAACAACCAGGCTAACAAGCTAGGGATGCAATCAAATAAAGCCAATACTGGAGCTCTTTCAGAAAACTTTACTCTAACTCATTAAAACCTATGTGGTGTGGAATGTCACACCTCTAGTAGCCAAAACACATCTTGCATTCCAGAGCATTTTCTGAAAAATAAACTCAAAAAGCATAAGATTACCAAATGTAAATATTCTGTGAAAAATAAAAGCTATTAAAACTGAACAAATAGCAATGTTATCAGTAAGAAGTATTATTTATTGTGATAATAGTAGGTGCAGTCCTAGTCTTTTTCATAAATACTGTAATGCATTATAATGCCAACTAACCCCAAATTATATTTTTTGTAAACTTTCACAGATTATCATATCTTGGAAAGTGTATAACCTAGACATATATTGTTAGAACATTAACGTTAACCAAACATAAGCTTTCACATGACATCAAGAAATTCCTCTATAAGTGCATATTTATTGAGATATAACATATGCTTAACTGCATAGTCAGTAAAACATGTCATGCAACAGTTTGGAAGTCACTCAGTTTTTGAATTATTAAATACATATGAAAATATTGCTTATTTTCACAATTACTATCAAACAACTAGCAATATTTCCAGTATATTGTGATATACATGATGGCACAGTAGTGCAGCGATAGTGTTGTCACCTCACAGCAATAGGTTCTCCGGTTCGATTCTTGGCTGGGGTACCTTCTGTGTGGAGTCTGCATGTCCCCCCTGCACTTGTGTGGGTTTCCTCTGGGTGTTGCGGTTTCCTCCCACGTTACAAAAACATGCATCTGGAGCATTTCTCCCTGGGCCTCCACTGAAAATTGGCTTTGTTCCAAGTAGGACTATCCTGGTTAACAAATGTTAAATAAAAAATAAAATATAAACCAGCACTGACAATGAATTGTCCAGTCTCCCGTATTGATGTGGGTTGAGGGGGGGGGGGGTGGCCTAGTGGTTAAGGTGTTTACCTTACAAAGACAAGGTGCAGGGTTTGAGCCTCACAAGGGATAATTGGCTAGGCTTACAATGGCTTGCAAGGGCAGTTAGCCTAGTACTAACCTATGAACCATACACCTGAGTAACATGTAGGTCTCTCAGTTATGAAAAATGGAGCATAAATCTGAAAATATGAATAATAAAAGGAAAACAGATTAATTTCTCCACTGCAGGACATCCTAGACAGACAGTCTTTATGTCATTTGTGTTAATAACTCCGTGCCCTTCCTAATACTGCCTATTATCAGCTGGTAAGTCCCTTAGTTAAAGAAGCCAGATCCAAAAAGGTTCTGGACGCCATAATGTGGTATGGGTGTGAAGTGGAAGTAGGCTTGATTGAGTTAATGTCTTAGTGAGGGGTGAGTCAGACACAAAGAACAGAGAGGAACAGAACAGCACTGGAATGTAATTTCTCTGAGCTACAGATCAATGACTCCAGGCAAGTTAGAATTTCAGAAATTTTAACTTAATGTCTTAGTGTGAGATTGGGCAGAAACAAAGAACAGGGTAGCAGAAAGAAATTGCAATGCAATTTTAAGGATATAATAGGTAAGTAGAATATAAAGATGTAGGAGCAAAACTGGAGTATCAACAACTGGAAAAGCAGTGAAGCACAAATCTGGGAGCAGGAAAAAACAATGCTCTCACTATTTTAATTGTACTACAGTTTAAGGCACTAGACTATGCTAAAACTTAAAGGTAACACTGTTGATGGAAAAATGCAGTAATAAATGAATAAATAAAGCTGAGATCTGGCAGTAGTTCATAGTTCTGCCACAAATGTGAATGAAACTACAAGACTATAAGCCAGCAGGGTTTAAAATGCAAACATCTTTTATAAGTAGTTTTACTTGTGGTGATAAAAATGCAGTATGATGTAGAAATAAAATATTCCCACAACTACAAATTAAGCTACAAGACTAAGGTCCCAGGGCAAACTAAAAAATGCAAACAAATAAGTTTTTTGGGCTAAAACATGGAAAAAGCAGAAAAGTACAAATTAGTATCACCACACAGGTCACTATAAGTGCAATTTAAATACTGAAACAGGATTGAAATAAACGTTTTTCTCTTTCCTTTTTGATGACAAACTTGTTACATACAGTTCAGGACTTTCCATACCTCTCCAGGTCTTGTGTAAAAGATTAACTCTCAGATTGTCTAGATCTGACTGCTCTTGGTTATTTATAAGGACTTTTTTTAACTTCTGTTTTTTCTGTGACTGTTTTAGCTGTGCTATGAGTTTACTTCAAGGTGCAATATAGGGAGATTCTTCCTGTAACTCCCGACTGTCATAGTCCTCACAGCTTCTATTTTCTGTACTGGTTACTGTAGTTCTGTTTCCCCCCTTCTATAGATTTTCACGTATTTGTTTTATACAAATATCTGAAATTAATTCTATGTAGTTTTCCTTTGTCTTTATGTGTAGCAAAGGATGTTGGTTCCACTGCTTGACAAACCACTTCAGCTTTTGCATGCATACTTTCCAGTGGGATTTGTATTATTAACTTTTATCAGGCTTTAATGCTGACAGACTCCTACAGTATTTCTGACTGTTGATTTCTCTCTAGCATTTCATATAATTTGTACTTAATTCAGGAATCAATAATATAGCATAACTTGATAATTCACTTTTTTTTTTTTTTACTTTTTTGCCTTTTAACCAGGAACCAACACCTACTTAACACCAAAGATATGTTAAGAGACCTTGGGACACAGGTGGACAGTAGTCTCTTCTTTGATAATCACATCGCCACAGTAGTCAGGAAATCCTGCTACATGGCACACCGCATCACAAAAGGTTTCACATCCAGGAAAAAAGAGGTCATTGTCCCCCTCTACTCATCACTCATTAGACCCATTATAGAGTACAACACCTCTTTTGGTATGTACCTCACAAGACATCTACAACAACTGGAAAGGCCGCAGAAATACCTCACAAAGAGGATTATTGGTCTCAAACAGATGCCCTACGCAGACCGTCTCAAAAACTCCAGCTTTACTCCGTCGCATATCACGTACTCAGAGGCGATGTCTGCCTAACATACAAAGCTATGTCAAACCCAGAGCTGTTGGACATACTCCACTTAAACAAATCCCAGTCCCTCTGAGCTACACGCTCTAGGGACCTAAACCTTGTCACCACAATAAACAGAACATGCTGAAGGGATTTATTCCTGTCCCAGAGACTTCCCATACTCTGGAACAAACTATCTTGTCTATATCAAACAAAGCTCTTAATTAGCACTCTTCAAGAAAAATCTTGATGATTGGATGGGAAATAGGAATTCACCCTGGGGATCACCTCTGTGGCTCTGCTCGACAGGGGCACAGGAAAATAATTTTCTTGGGTGGCAAAAGCCAGGGTACCTTTTTGTCTAGGCTTATATAGGCCCTAGGGCCAATAGCTTAGTACCTACCTATGAACTGATGAGCAAGTAAGAGACACCTGAATATTCATGTTCTAAATCAGTTGGACAGTAACCCTCGTAGTGGTTGCTACTTTTCAATGGATAGCTTTCTACACATGTGCATATTCTTTGCAATCAAATGGCCTGGAAACTGTATATTTCAATCCCCACTCATGCACAACACTTTCTGGGATTTTTAGCTATTCTATGATAGAATGCTGTCATATGTGGAATCAAGTATTTCCTGTCCTGAGACTATATCTGGTACTGTACTAATTTTACTTGCACTTGCTGTGTCTGTCCATTTATTTCAGGGAACTTGGAATCATAATCTACACACATATATAGATAGAAGTCTAGATATATAGATGCATTTCTCTCTCTCTCTCTCTCTCTCTCTCTATATATATATATATATCTGGGACCATAGTCTTTCATGATGAGCATTGTAATCTGTGGGGGGTGAGGGGAGCTGATGCAGTTGACCAAAAATCATCTGTCTGAAAAGTAGTGGCATTTTAACTTAGAGATCATGGTAAAGCAGGGATTGGGGAATATGCCCTTTCATGACTGTAGTGTGATCTCGGAGCTGGTATATATAATTTTCAGGGCATGCAAGGAGTACAAGAGGGACTTGCTCCCTGCAATAAAAATCTGTTTTATTTGTGTTTTGATCTTTTGTCGATAGATGTATTGTGTATTTAATGTCTGAGTTCCGTTGAATTGTGGATCAACAATTTGTGCTGTTGATCAAAAGTTAAGTTCCCATATAAACGTGTGTGTGTTTGTGTGTGTATAAACAGTGTGGATTTTATTTGTTTCAATCCTTAGTGATTTAACAGAAAGTAAAGGGCACTCACCAGCAATGTTATGCAAAATCAGGGACATGGTAGGGGGGCATTATAATGCTTTCCACTGTATGATTTTTTTTCATTCATTTATTTGATCACAACTACAAATGAGGGGTATTCAGCCAAGAAAGGGGCAATAATTGCTGGGCACATTTTGTGTGTGTGTGTGTGTGTGTGTGTGTGTGTGTGTGTGTGTGTGTGTGTGTGTGTGTGTGTGTGTCTATGTATATCTCTGTGTGTTTTTTCTATGTATATCTCTGTGTACATGCATATGTGTGTTTCTGTTTTTATGTGTGTGTAGGGTTACCACCTGTCCCTCTTTGGGCAGTTGTGTCCTGCGGAAAAAACTAAAAAATGGTAAATGTCCTGAGATTTTAGGACAAAAATATTTCCCAAATTTACTTTAATAGTTGCATAAAACAGTTGTTTTGCATCTATAATACATAAATGTTATATGAGGTAGCATAAACAAGTCAAATGCTACAAGAATAAGCCTTTATTTTGACAAAAACATAAATGTGTGTCCTTTTCACTGACCATGGGTACATGTTGTCCTGCAAAATCTCACATTTCTACAAAAATGTCCCACTTTAGGCATTTGAAAAGGTGGCAACCCTATGTGTGTGACTGTGTGTGTGTGTGTGTGTGTGTGTGTGTGTGTGTGTGTGTGTGTGTGTGTGTGTGTGTGTGTGTGTGTGTTGATATTAAATACTTATATAACTTTTATATATGCTACAACTTTGACACAGGTGGAGGAACTGTTTTGCATCAAATATATATAAAAAAGTATAAACTAATAAAGAAGCAACTATGAAACAATTTGCCAGATAATCCATTATCTATGTGCAATAATGATTTCCAAGGTCAGTGTTACTGGGGAAATAATACCTTCAACAGGTGTAGAAGCTATCTGCCTGTAGTATCAGGCCTTACAACATGTTTGGGCAGATGATATTTCCCCAATAACACACCTTGTCAGGTGTTATTGCTTGTATAACATACATGTATCAATCAATTGTGTCTAGCTTTACAAATTATCTTCAAGAACTCCTTCCCAAGTCTTTTGATATGTTCTAGCTTTTCTGCATGCCATAATATTTTAAAATACTGTTTTCTACAAAAGAAATATAAATAACTTATGAATTCCAAATTAAAGGCTCAAAACAAGCGTTTATAACTGTGATGTTATGAGGCAGTGCCATGCCAGCATAGCTAGATGGAGTTTTGTAAATAATTTTATGTTATTTGATTATCACACTGATTTGTACAGATATTTGAGTTATAAGTTACTTGTGTTAAAATGTGTCAACTGTAGGTCATGCTGGACAGAAAGAATGTATGCATGTACAGTGGATATAAAAAGTTTATATACCCCTGTTAAAATGCCATGTTTTTTGTGATATAAAAAATGACACAACAATAAATCATTTCAAAACTTTTCCCACCTTTAATGTGACCTATAACCTGTACAATTCAATTGAAAAACAAACAGATCTGTTAGGGGAAAAAATATAAAAAATAAAAACATACAATACACTGGTTGCATAAGTGTGCACACCCTAAAACAAATACTTTATTGTGTGTGCACACCTTTAAACTAATTCTTTGTTGAAGCAACTTTTGATTTAATTACAGCATTCAGTCTTCTTGGGTAGGAGTCTCTCAGCATGGCACATCTTGACTTGGCAATATTTGCCCACTCTTCCTTGCAAAAGCGCTCCAAATATGTCAGATTGCGAGGGCATCTCTTGTGCACAGCCCTGTTCAGGTCACTCTACAGATTTTCTATTGGATTTAGGTCTGGGATCTGGCTGGGTCATTCCAAAACTTTAATTTTCTTCTGGTGAAGCCATTCTTTTGTTGATTTGGATGTATGGTCGGGATCATTGTCATGTTGAAAGGTGAAATTCTTCTTCGTCTTCAGCTTTCTAGCAGATGCCTGAAGATTTTGGGCCAAAAGTGACTGGTATTTGGAACTGTTCATAATTCCCTCCACCTTGACTAAAGCCCCAGTTCCAGCTGAAGAAAAGCAACCCCACAGCATGATACTGCCACCACCATGCTTCACCATGTGGATGGTGTTCTTTTGGTGATGCGAGGGGTCCTTTTTGTGCCATACGTACCTTTTGGAATTGTGGCGAAAAAGTTCATCATTGGTCTCATCAGACCATAACACATTTTCCTACATGTTTTTGTGAGACTTGATGTATTGTTTTGCAAATTTTAGCTGGGCCTGAATATTTTTCTGTGTAAGAAAAGGCTTCTGTCTTGCAACCCTATAGTCCAGACATATGGAGAATACGGGAGATTGTTGTCACATGTAGTACACAACCAGTTCTTGGCAGAAATTCCTGCAGCTCCTTCAGGGTTGCTGTAGGTCTCCTGGCAGCCTCCCTGACCAGTTTTTGTTTTGTCTTTTCATCAATTTTGGAGGGAAGTCCAGTTCTTTGCAACATCACTGTTGTTCCATCTTATCTCAACTTTTTGATGACTGTCTTCACTGTTTTCCATGGTATATACAATCCTGTGGGAATTTTCTGATACCTTTCAAAAATTAGATCCCTTTGATGCTTTATAAGCTGTCTGCAAACCATGGCCTTTGCTGTAGCAGGCAATGGAGTAAATGTCAGGAAAATCCTACTAGGATAGCTGAACTTTATTTGGGGTTAATTTGAGTCTCTTTAATTGATGGCAGATGTGTACCCAAGAAGACTGAATGCTGTAATTAAATCAAAAGGTGCTTCAACAAAGTATTAGTTGAAGAGTGTGCACACACAACAAAGTATTAGTTTAAGGGTGTGCACACTTATGCAACCAGCATATTGTACATTTTTTGTTTTTGATATTTTTCTTCTAACAGATTTGTTTGTTTTTCAATTGAATTATACAGGTTATAGGTCACATTAAAGGTGGGAAAAGTTTTGAAATGATTTATTGTGGTCTCATTGTTTTATATCACAAAAACCTGGCATTTTAATAGGGGTGTGTAAACTTTTTATATCCACTGTATATTAGGTTGTATTGTTGTGACTGAACAAATGTGTATGTTTATCAGAGAACCCTGGAAGGGTGGAAAGTTTGAAATTGTGTTATAGCTTTCAGATGTTGCCACAGATCTTAGCAAAGCCCTGTGTGTCTATTGTACAGGACTCAGGTGACCAGAGGTGACATTATCCTCTAACCAGCATCTGATTTCTTTGGAACTCTCACGGCAGCACTTTGGAACCTGACAGGAAAGATTTATGAAAGGATATATATCTCACACATCCACAAAGACAAACAGAGATATCATCTGACTTTTGCTGAGATAAGACACTCAACACACATCAGCTTGCCTTGCTTTAGTAAGTAGTCAGGGAACAGTAATTCTTTAGTCAGTCAGTGACATTTACTGAGAATAGTTTAGTATTGTTTTCTGCATCTGTGAAGCTATCCAATTGTATTTTTTTTATATTTCTGTGGTTGAAACTCTGTTGTTTATTTTATTCAGTATTCTCCAGTTTTCTGTTTTATTATTTATCATTAAATATTTTGATATATTTCATTGTGGCTGGTCCTTTAGAGTATACTTTTAACATCTTAAGAGTATTTATGCTTGTTTTAGTGACATTGTGGCTACTCCTGAAAGCCTTGCTGCTTTGGTCACATTTGTATTAGTATTAATCTTACACAGTGTAATTGGGTACCCTTTGTAAGAGCCTTAGGGTAGCTAACTGGTAACAGTGTGATTACCTCAGAGTCTGGGCAGAAAGGGGCACAGCTAGTAAATATCTGCTAGCTTTTCCCAGGTGTGTGTGTGTGTGTGTGTGTGTGTGTGTGTGTGTGTGTGTGTGTGTGTGTGTGTGTGTGTGTGTGTGTGTGTGTGTGTGTGTGTGTGTGTCTGTGTGTCTGTGTGTGTGTCTGTGTCTGTGTGTGTGTCTGTGTGTGTCTGTGTGTGTGTGTGTCTGTGTGTGTGTCTGTGTGTGTGTGTGTGTGTGATCATAGGTGTTTATTAGACTAATGACCACAAGAGCCTTTTTAAGCCTAGCCATGCATCCCAAATCTCTGACAAGTTCTAATACCATTGATAAGTGTAAGCATGGGCCTGGAAGATGAACCATTTACAGGTTACCTGTGTCCATTAGAAGCATAGGTGCCAAACCAGGAATGAATTTCCGGTTTCCTATCCAATTGTCCAAGTTGCACTTGAATTGAGTTAGGGAGTGACTCTGCTTCACGTGGATGGGGAGCCTGTTCCATAGATGGGGTAGTCTCTGAGACACACACCTATCTCTCCAGCAGGTCCTATTTATATCACAGGCAAGGTTTAAGTCTTTAGAATGGATAATTCTGGTGTGTTTGTTTTGTGGATAGGCAGGAGGTCCATCAGAGTGGGGTCAGGCAATGCCCTGTATGCCAGGCATATATCTCCCCTCAAAAGCCTGTAGGAGACAGAATACAAGAATAGGGCCTTGAGGTGGTCTGCATAGGACATTCTACTTACACCCTGTATTCTTTTAGTGAGGAACCTCTGTGGATGTTCCAGTTGTTGGATATACCTGGTTAGGTACATACCAAAGGGGGGCATTGTACTCAATGACAGGTCTGATGAATGCCAAATACAGTGGAACAATGACTTTCTTGGACTTAAGTGCCATACCTTTATTTATAAGTTGTGCAACATAGAGTGATTTCCTCACCACTGTAGACAAGTGATGGTCAAAGGCTAAATTACTATCTATGTGTGTCCCTAAGTCCCTGACTACTGGGTTACTCTAAAGGGTGTGTTGTCAATGTGATATTTACCAGGGATGGATGACTTCCCAAAAGATACTATTATGCATTTCTTGGGATTTAGTTTTAGTCCATGGCTCTGACACCAGTTGTTTATCTGTGTCAGCCCGTCTGGAGAACATTTGTGTCAGTGTGAGATTCAATGACAGCTCCTAATTTGCAATAATCTCAGATTTAGTCAGCCAGAGACCACTGACATTGGCCTTGATTTCTGAGAAGAAAATGCTAAAAAGGGTGGTCCAAGAACAGATCCCTGAGGGATTCCATTTGTGACTGGCCTCTTTTTAGAGGTGGGCTCCCCAGTTCTAACTTCCTGGGTCCTGTCTGTGAGCCAGTTGTCTATCCACCAGGTGACATACATGTTTGTACCTAACCTCTTGAATTTGTCAATAATGCTCAAGTGGGTTATTGTGTCAAATGCCTTGGCCAGGTCAAGGAAGGCAGTGCGAACGATTTTGCCCTCATCCATTGCTTTAGTGACCTTCTCAAAGAAGTCCACCAGGTTGAGTAAGCATGACCTGCCCATGATGAAACCAAACTGGGTTGAGTCTAGTGTCTGGAGGTTTACTATATATCTCTATTGATCAGCTACATGATAATTCTTTCCATCGGTTTACATATAAGACTGGTGAGACTTATGGGTCTGTAGATGGCCCACCCTTGTGCAGAGGGATGATGGTTGCCTTTCTCCATTCATAAGGCACAAAGTCTGTTTGGAAGCGACAGTTAAATAGTAATTGCAGAGGCCCTGATAGGTCATGTTTAATGCTTTTTAAAAGGCATCCTGGGATATTGTCTGGGCCCATTGATGCAGCATTTTTGGTCTTAGAGAGAGCATTAAGGACCAGTTCCCTAGTGATAGTAGGGGAAGTTATATTTGATGATATTTCCTGAAAATACTGTGTGAATCCATCTTTGATCTTAGTGACCGTCCTTCAACAGAGTCAGTGATGAGGACTGAGTCTCCTTATTTGCTGGCCCAGATTAGGGACGTGTCACATATTGGTGGCAGCTGGGTGGGATATTAATTGAACTTCAGTAGACGGTGGGCAGTTGTCACTGAAGGTGTGTGCACTCCCAGCAGTCACAAGGTAAACATACAAAGTTTCATTTTCAGAACAGCTTTATTTTTGTGGAGTCTTCCAAGATGGCTGCACACTGAATAACAGCTTATTTCTAGCTCTCCCACTGTGAAAACAGAATCTCAGCAGAGAAGGCCAGTAGACTTGTGTTTATGGAAAATTTTCAGTAATTGGCTAGCGCACTGCCTGGATGCAAGGAATAAAGAAATACAGAAGACCTGGAAAAAAGCAGCTACAAAAAGTGAGGAAGAAATACTGACTGAGGAATGTTCTGCAGCTGTTCAGCAAAAAGCAATGCAACCTTATGACATGACTTCCAGTAACTTACAGAAAGATACAAGGCAACTGCATACAGACCTGGTTAAAATAAACAAAACACTGATGGAGTATATCAACACAAATAAAAGGCTGGAAAAAATGGCAGAAGCTTTAAACAGATATTCAGATGAAATAATAAAGCTGCAAAAATCAGAGGTCGAAATAAAGAAAAAGAAAAAGCTGGCTGAATATGACACTGCTCATGAAGAGATGTTTAAAAAACATAAAAGAATTAGAGGACAGAACATATAGGGAAAACCTGAGATTTTCAACTATACCAGAGAAGCTGGAAGGAACAGACTGCATTAATTTTATGAAAGCACAAATAAATAACTGGACTGATAAATCCACAGTAGAAGTTGTTAATTGAAAGGGCACATTGTGTTTATGTTCCAAACCTGGCTATAAGAAAGCAACCTAGAACTTTAATAGTAAAGATGCAATCGTACCAGCAGGAGTTGATACTGACAAAACTGTGACAGAAGGGCAAAGTATTAAAATTGGGAGACAGCAGAGTGTTTGCGGAGTGAGTGGGTGAGTGGTTGTCAGGTCACCACTTTTGAAGGGCTGGCAGACCTTCTGGTGAGGGAACACACTATTAGCACTTTGCCTGAGGACATGAGAATCTGTTTGGCAGACTGGGAGTGTAATTCTGCAGATGAGCTGGGGATAAAAGGGGATCTCTACTTAGCAAACAGGGCATCACTGCACAAGAAGGTGATACCCAGTGCTGCATATGGCTATAGGGGAACCCATGGTGGGCAGCCTAAACCACCCTAACAGACTACACCAGTAACAGGGTTAGCCACTAGTTCAGGTACATGGCCAGGACCAAGGCCTAGATATTTTAAATTTAACTAAAGAGCCATGTAGCATACAAATGTCCACTGAGGTGCGAAACATAAGGTGAAGGAGCCAGCAAATGGCAATAACAGTATGCCGGGGGTAAGTGGTCTGGAGACAACAGGGCTACCAAATTATCACAGAAGTTTGTATCCTATCTTAGTGGATGGAAGACAGGCTACTGCTAAGAGAGATACAGCCTCTGACATAACCATTGTGAAGCCTGCAGTGGTTAAAGTGGAGCACTACTTGCTTAGTCAGAGGTTTAGGAAGAACCCCATTCCAATACCTTTGGCCAGGGTTCACTTTGACTGGAAGAGTGGAAAAGGAAGCAAGGAGATAGGTGTGTTTAAGGATATCCCTGCAGATGTCTTGATAAGGAATGATTTTGATAATGCAGTACCTTGTGTGCAAGCAGTGACCCATAGTCAGGCTTGGAGACAGGCATGTGAGTCAAGTAGTCTGGGGGAGACCACGATAGACACCACTCCTGAAGCTGGCGCTGGTGAGATGGCTATTTCAGGGAGGGAGCTACCCTGTTGCAGTGAGTCTGAAACTGAGCCACAGATGCTGGTAGGTACTGATGTTCTAGTGGACCGGGTGACTGCAAGGATAGAGGTGAGTGGTAGTACCCAGGCTGACAGCGAGGCACAGCTGTCAAAAGATACCAGGCTTCCTGTGGAAAGGGAGCTGGGAAGGGTCACAAAGATCGAAAGAAGAAAGGCTTAGCTTTTGGACCCTACATTACAAGGCTTGAGGGAGGTAGTGAAGGAAACAAAAAAATACCAAGAGGAGAATAGCGAAGGGAGTCCACAAAGTTCCAAACAAATAGCGTACCAAAACATTTTATTGCCCGCTTTCATCAAACGACTTCATCAGGAAGTGAAGGAAACACCTGATTCTCAAGGAAGGGGAGACTGTATACTGGAACAAAGGGCTACTGTAGAGAGTGGACCCGTGAGGGAGGGCTAGAGGGTGAGGTAATACAGCAGTTGGTAGTGCCCAGAGCCTACCATCTGGCACTTCTATCCATAGCCATTGACATTCCTTTTGCAGGTTATATGGGCATAAAGCATACCAAGAGATGTATTATGCAGAGCTTTTATTGGCCTGAGATTGCAAGGGATGTAACAGGGTACTGCAGGACCTGTGAGCAGTGCCAAAAGGTAGGCAAGGCAGGAGACAGGGTCAAGGCACCTTTGATGACTTTGCCTGTGATTGATGAGCCATTTCAGAGATTAGTTATGGATACTGTGGGGCATCTGAGTACCCCAAGTTCCATAGGGAAGAAGTATATCCTAGTGGTAGTAGATTATGCTGTAGATATCCTGAGTTGGTGGCTCTATTCTCTATCAAGGCAGAGAAGGTGGCAAATACTTTGTTAGAGATTTTCAGCAGGGTAGGTTCCAGAGAGAAATACTGACTAACAGAGATGCCAATTTCATGTCAGACCTACTGGCTTGTCTGTGGAAGTGCTGTGGGGTGAAGCTCCTAAACAACACCACCAGACTAATGGTGTTCTGGAGGGGTTAAACTCTACACTGAAGACAATGCTAAGGGCATTTGCAGACCAGTTTAAGAGAGAGTGGGACAAATATTTGCCCCATCTGCTGTTTGCCTACAGAGAGGTAACATAGGAATGTACAGGTTTTTCATCCTTTAAGTTGCTGTGTGGGCATAGGGTGAGGGGCCCTTGAATTTGATTTGTCATGAGTGGGAGGGTGAGTATGAATCCCACAAGGAGTCTGTTGTGGTGTATGTCCTAAACCACAGGACACGGCTTAGGGAGCTCATGGGCTCCAACAGCAGGAAAAATTTCTGGTATGACAGGAATACTCAATCACGGGAGTATACTGTGGGACAGCAGGTTATGGTGCTCATTCCTGTTAGACCCAACAAGCTGCAGGCAGTTTGGGAGGGATCCTTTAAAGTGGTAAGGAAGGTCAGTGATGTTAATTACATGGTAAACCTGCTAGGCAGGAGGCAGAGGCACAAATTGTGACATGTTAACATAATGGATGAAGCCTTACCATAATATGGAGGCCCTGGTGCTGAGTATTTGTAGTAGATGGTAGGTGGATGCTTCAAACCATGGGGTGGGGGTTGTAATCAGCAAGGCTTCCTCAGAGGGAGGAGAGCACCCAGTTGTATATCTCAGCTGTAGACTCCAATCCAGGGAGGAATGTTATGCAGCTGTAGAAAAATAATGTCTAGCCATAATATGGACAATACATAAACTTCAGGCTATCTGTATGGAAGGAAATTCACTGTGGTTACACACCACAATCCCTTAACAAGGCTACATTGAGCCAGCCAGCAAAATGCCAAGTTATTAAGGTGGGGACTAGGGTTGCAGGCATATGACATGACAGTGCAGCACCCTAGCGGGGTCAGCAATGCCATTGCAGTTGGACTCTCGAGACAGGTTATGGGTTAAGATCTGCCTAAAATTCATAAGAGTCTGACTCACCCCCCCCTTGCACCCTCTTGTTTCTGGCGGGAGTTGGATTACTGAACCCCGTATCTCTTTACCTGCAGTCTGTGCTTAGTAAATATCTTGTTAAAGTAAAAAGTTATATATAAGATACTAAAGATTTTTCAACAAAATTCTATCAATGGCATATCTGTGAGGGAAATGATGACTTCCTGTTATGTTGGACAGGATAGTAAAGTGATAAAACTTTTCAACATTCATTTAAGTACCAGTCAGTATAGGCTGGGATTGCTAGAAAAGTTGCATCCTTTGCAGTGCTGGAGTCAGCAATGTGCAGGCAGTCACCAGCTCATATCGGTCTGCAGTCCCATGTTACACTTAAGTGCAATGAGGCCAAATTTGCCACACATTTTTGTAAGTGACTGCATAATGACATGCAAATGAACTGGGTAGTAAAATGATGCCCTAATGAGATTAAATGTATGCAAGGTTAATAGAGCCATGATTGTCTTGACTATAAGTAAGTAACCAAGGCATGCCAAAACGGTGTCAATTTATAAAGTAAGAATACTGAGAGTCATAGCAGCCATTGTGCAGTAGCAGCCTGTAGCCTTTAGCTGTACAAATCCTGCTGTTATGTCTTTGTGATGCCAGTACCATCAGCATTTAAAGTAGCACTTTTTCAGTGATGATGAGATTGTTGATTACTTCAGAATTGATAAGAAGATTGTATGGGTCTTGGCTGATTTGTGTCATCCAAACATTGAACTGATAGGAATGCATGGCCTTTCTATACCTATGGAGATCAAGGTATGAATAGCTCTTTCAATCCTGGCTCACAGGCCTCCATTTCTAGAATTCTTAATAAGTTCTTGACATAATACGTTTATATGTGGAGGATCATATATGATTGCCAAGTACCCAACAGAAGACAACAAACGTAATGCATGCTTTCATTGATATTGATCACCTGACCAGGTACAGGATGCCATAGGTAGCACCCATGTAGCAAAAAAGAGCCCACCTTGCACGCAGTCACAAGGGCAACCCTTCTGTGGACTTCCAAGTAGAGTGTGATATATCTGGGATAATAAACTACATAGGTTCATAGGTAGGTACTAGGCTATCTGCTCAAGGGCATTTATAAGCCTAGCCAGAGTGTGTTGGCTTTCGCCACCCCATTGATTAATTAACTGATCCTCTGTCAAGCAGAGCCAATGAAGTGATCCCAGGGGTGTATTTTCTGTTACCCATCCACTTGTCAAGGTTTCTCTTGAAGAGTGTTAGTGAGGGGCTCTGCCTGATTTAATTTGGAATTTTGTTCCAAAGCATGGGGAGTCTCTGTGACAAGAATCTATCCCTCCAGCATGTTCTATTTATTGTTGTGGCGAGGTTTAGCTCACTAGAGCGCATGGCTCGCAGTGACTTGGATTTCTTTAGGTGGAGCATGTCCATCAATTCTGAGTTGGACATGGCTTTGTAAGTCAGGCAGAGATCACCTCTGAGTAAG
Source organism: Protopterus annectens (assembly GCF_019279795.1). NCBI lineage: Eukaryota > Metazoa > Chordata > Ceratodontiformes > Protopteridae > Protopterus > Protopterus annectens. The sequence continues at coordinate 653,444,991 of NC_056726.1, forward strand.
CGATACGCCACTGAGTACAGCCGGAGTTATTTCAGTCTGGCTGCATAGGACATATGTTTGAGACCAGTAATCGTCTTGGTGAGGTACATTTGTGGTATTTCCAGCTGTTAGAAGTGTCTTGTGAGGTACATCCCAAATGGGGCATTGTACTCTATGATGGGTCTAATGAGTGCCGAGTAGAGGGGCACTATAACCTCTTTATTTCTAGATGCGAACCCTTTAGTCATTAGATCGGCCACATAGAAGGATTTCCTAACTACTTTGGCAATATGATTGTCTGAAAATCTCCTAGCCAACTCATAATATTTGCAGACCTGACACTCCTTAGACATGCTGCTGCTTCCTGCATACTTAAATTCAACAAATTCATCTAGTTGGTAATTGGAGTCACTATGGCTAATATGCAGCTATAGATCTTCATATCTAATGAGTCCATACGTAGTAGCCCCCTCACATGTTTATAAGCTGTGACAGGTTATACTGGATACTTGCTGGAGCCCTGGCTTATGGCACTCAAATGGGACCCACAGTGTATGGCTGAACTCTGGTAAAACATTATGCACATGAAGAACAACAGTCTCCCAGGGCAAATGCGTGGTCTGCTCTAGGTGTACCTCTCCTGCCTTTTCATGTCTGTGCGGCACTATAGTATGAGCTAGACATGCAGGATATTCTTAGTGTGTTCTTAGCATGTTGCATGCTTCACAATATGCTATGAGAAGACATGCAGTACAACTCCGGGATAGTGGTATGGTCAAGACACACACACACACACACACACACACACACACACACACCCTACATAAACAACGGAGCATTAGGAACACATTCAGAACATTATCCTTTTTACGTAAAGCTCTGCATCATTTGGCTGAATTCCATAAGCAATTAACCGAGCCAATTCCCACTGCCTTTCTACCAGAGGCTAGGAGCTTGGTTTATCCCAGTCTGCAACGTTTAGTGTCAGAAACCCTTGTAAATAAGTCTGCTCTTCCTATTCCCTCCATTATGCTCCCCTATGGTAACTCCTCATGTGCATTAATGTGTTTCTGGGGCTGATTTACTACATAAAACCACCAGCACTTCTCCCTACCTCTGTGTGCAACAACAGAGCACTTATCCATGGTTATGTCCCTGTCTGCTGTCCTGCTCACTTCAAGAGGTAGTAGTGTTCTGCCTCCTCTTTATGCCATATTATTTGCCCACCTTTATGTAGAAAAATTCTACACCTCTTTCTCCTTTTACCTTGCCATTGCTAAGCTTGCTTATTCATATCTTAGTCACTCTTGTCATTAGAATATGTTTTGCTGATCAAAGCAAAATCTACTGTCCCTATCTGCCTCAACTTTTGTACCATCCCCATTTTCCTACTCGTACTATTTGCAGTGTATTATAGTACTACCCAGATGTGTTCTAAATCACTCTTTTTTCTTCCTATGCTGTGCTCTGTGTTTGTCCTTCTTCCGTTGCCTGAGCACATATTCCTTCTGCTTCTGTGACACCTTCTTCACGTTTCCATCTTAGATTCAATATACAGTCATTGAGATGTACATTTCCAACCCAACCCTGAGCTAGAATTATTATTTCTTCTGGACTAAGATAAAACCTCTCCCTAGCTGGTCTCTCTGGCAGGTTTCTGTCATTCTCATATTATTTCCCTCTCCCTCGGCCACTACCACAGCCAGTCATTATGCTCACTAATCCTCTGTTTTTAAAACATACTGGCTGCTGATCCAGGTAACACTTCTAAGCTGTGTTCACAGATACCTCATCTTTTTTCTCCCCATGTCACTAATGCCTGTGTGTACCATGTGTCAACCTTATCTCATTGCTGACCACTTTGATCACTCCCACACTTACAACTTAATGAATTGAAATTCTATCTAAGTGTAATCTAGTTTTTCTTGCCTGCCTTGCCAAGACACTTAATCCCATGGTGATTGGGTCTCTAATCACTAAACCCATCTTCCTGACCCTTACAAAGGATGTCATCAGCTTCACTTCATGCACATGCTACTACCCCACCTATTTGCAATATTCCATCATCAGTTCCAACATCCAGGTCTGTGCTGGTCATCTCCTTCTCTGTGCTATATCTGATCACTTAGCCATTCCTACTCTACTCTTCCTATGAGCCTACAACAACTGTATTATTCCTTTCACCTTCCATCCCTCCATTCTACCTTAGGGAACCCCTGCCCACTTTCCTCTCACTCATCTTTTTGTTTCGGTCTCCTAGATGACCACATCCACTTCTTTAAAACTTGTCACTGCTGTCTACACCTCTCTCCTTCCATATTGATTTCTTTTCCTTGACCTCATTTATTTGGCAGTAACTCTCATTTATTAATTATTATGTCTACCTTTGAGGAGACTGGAAGTTTGTCTTCCAAATCCTGTTAGTAGTTACATGACTTTTCTCCAGAGCAGAGAACATGGCAGTTACACCTTTTTTTTAAGTTGCTAGAGCTGGCTGAATGTATTCCTTTGGGCAATGCTGGTTTACAGTAGGCATGCTATTAATCTGTCCAGTCTAAGTGAATCATCTTCTTCTTCTTTCGGCTTTTCCCGGTTAGGGGTCGCCACAGTGGATCACCTGTCCACTCATGATTGGCAGTGGAGTTTTATGGTGTCGTGTTGCCAGCCCAGTGCCCAACCTTCCACAGAAGGCGCACACATGCACTCACACCTAGGGCAAATTTAGAGTGTCCAGTCCACCTACAGCATGTTTTTGGGATGTGGGAGGAAACCGGAGCACCCAGAGGAAACCCATGCGACCACAGGGAGGACATGCAGACTCTGCATAGAGGGCATCCCAGCCAAGGATCGAACCGGAGAACCTCTTGCTGTGAGGCAGCAACGCTAACCTCTGCACCACCATGGCCGTAGCTTTTAATAATAACATTTCACTGTATAATACTATTTTTTTACTTATGCAAAATATCTCTTTTAGCAAATGGCTTCTTCTATAGTCTTTATCCATGACCTCATAAATGTATACCCAATAGTCAGCCTAGATGTACAGACCACTAGATATTCTAGAATATGAAACGACCGAAAAAAAAAAAAAAAACTAAGGAAACACTGTGAAACACGACAGAACAATTTATTTGGCTCTTTTATCCACAGAGGCAAAGGACTTCAACAGAATAAATTAACTTTATACAACCACTATAATTTATACCAACTAATGCAGCTACATGACAAACACTTTCAACTAATCAAGCAAGTTGCTTTTAATTACTTACACAGTTCCTATTTAAAAAAATAAAACAAAAACAAATGAAGAGGCACCAAAGGTCCAATGTGGCACAAAGAATGTAAAAATACAAAAAACGGAGCACTCTACTTACATAAACAACGGGGCACTCTACCTACATAAACAACGGGACACTCTACCTACATAAACAATGGGTCACTCTACCTGCATAAACAACAGGGTACACTACCTACATAAACAACGGCATACTCTACTTACATAAGCAATGGGGCACTCTACTTACATAAACAATGAGATATCTCTACTTACATAAACGACGGAGCACTCTACCTACATAAACAATGGGACACTGAACTTACATAAACAGTGGAACACTCTACCTACATAAACAACAGAGCACATAAAACTTCTCCTTACCATGGGTGTTGACTCTGGTAGCAGGCTGTTTAAATAGTTAGCAGCAAGGAACAGTTTTCCGCGCACTTTTCTGTTTAAAATCATTAAATTCACATTAGCATGCGATGCACGCATGAGTCCTCCTTAAAGAAATACTACATGGTATTTTTGCTTATGTCATTACAGGTCTTGCAGCTGTAAAAGTGGTGGTGGGTGGCGCCCCCTCCCCCTCGCTCTATGGTTCTGGCACCTATGTTGCTGGCCCGGAGTAGGGACCCATCACAATAACATTTAATTTTATGTAATAAATGTATTACTTTAGTGACATCTACTTTTGTATATTTAATGTACTGTTATCAGTGTGTTGGAATAACGTCCTCTGACAGATTAATAGCAAATGAAATAATTTCATATACTAACCAATATATTATGTAAGTGAAGATTTTTTCTTTGGGTAGATAGCAAATGTTCGGAGTTGTGATGAAGATAGAGATAACTGGGAACATATGTTTTGGGAGTGTAATGAGTTGGCAGATTTTAAAAATTCCCTGCAGAGTACTCTATCAGAAATATTGGGTGAGCAAATGGCTCTAAGGAAATGATTCTTTTATGCCAGGTACAGGATCCGAATTGTGTAGACATAGTAAGTTTAATTTTGTTGGCTGCCAAAAAAGCAATTATTAGAAAATGGAAATCAAAGTCTACACCAACTGTATTTCAGGTACTGTATATTATAAAATAACTGAAAGAGAGATCTTTAGAAATTAGAAGGAGCAAATTTCGTAGAGGTAAATATAAATAATGGGAACAATACATGCATAATAATGTTCAGGAAGAGAAGGAGTGAAGTTTAAGGGAAGGCAGGAATTCAGCAAATTGTAATGTTTGACTGATGATAGTAGCAAAGAAAATATATGTGGTCTATATTGTATTTAAATGGAAAATGTTCAAATGGTTTGTTTTCATTTCTCAAAGTTCAATATACCTCCAAAAGCAAAATTCTCAATAAAAAATAGAGGGAATCTCAAAAGACAAAGCTGTAGCACAATTCTTTTAATAAAAACAAACCTTGACAACAAATGGTAAGCGCTTTCACACTGAAGTGCTTCTTCAGACAAATAACATTGCAGCAAAACACATTTATATAGTGAAACAGCAGTCATCAATTATTAAAATGAGCAGTTATCACTTAACTAAATACCTTGATTTTAGAATGGGTCTTAAAGAAACCCTGTCATTGAGGCCAGGTTTCCTTTCAGCACCAAACCTCAAAATCCACTGAAGTTCTCTCTGTTCAGTATAATTCTTTAAATCACCACCTCTGGGATTGTTAAACACTACCTCCATTACTTTAAAAACAAAACTATGTTGCAAGTCAAATTCTAACACATGTTTAGCTAAAACATTTGTAGCATCACACTTTTTATGGCATAAAGGTGCTCACAAATCTATTAGTTTTCCCCATATAATAACTGTTACAATCTTTGCAGGTAGCTAAATAAACCAGGTTTTTGATCTTACAATTGGCATTAACTTTAAAGAAAAAAGTTTGTCCAGAGACAGGATGTATAAATTCATTTGTACCATCTATATGAACATAATATCTACAGCTGCCACATGGACGAGTCCCTGTAAAAGACTGTGATCGAGGGAACTCATTGTAACTGTCTCTATAACAGAGACGTTGTTTCAAAGATTTTTTATTTTTATAACTAATAAGGGGTTTTTCACCTACCACGTCTCTAATAATATTAATGCCAATTTACTTGATTTCATTTCTGTTAATGTGTATTTGTCTATGTCTTAAGTGTTAATTTAATAAAGGTATTTAAAATATATACTTTGTAAGTGTTCTGTTTTGTCTTTATCGTCTTTGTAAAATTAACAAATGCATTTTTGGACATGTATAAACAGGGTAGTCTGATTAAATATCCATCTTTAGAAGTAGAAAACATCACTTTGCTTAGCGGAAAAAAAAATTACTGCCCAAGTTAAGGTGAAGGCTGAAAGAATCATTGTGCTCTATCATACTTCTGATCATTTTAATGCACTATGTCAGATAATGACTTGAACTGCGGTGGTGGTGCTGCGGTAGCATTATCGGCTCAGAGTAAGACGTCCTGTTCGATTCTCAGCTAGAGTGTCTTCTGTGTGGAGACATGCGTGAATGGGCGTACCTTCGTTGAAGGTTGTGCGTCAGAGCCAGCAACTCGGTACATAAAAATCTACTGCCAATCATTAGCGGACCGGAGTTCCGCTGTGGTGACCCCTAACCGGGAAAAGCCGAAAGACACAAAATGTCAGATAATGACTTGGGAACTGCACGCAATGACAGACATTGCAACTGCATTTAGACCATGTTCTTAAAGAAAATATAACTTTGAATTCTGACACAGAACATTAAGCCACTAGGTGTGAATTAAAAATCAAGGTCAATTCGATGACCAACTCATAATTCTTTTAGCCAGAGATATTGCATATGCTTGACATGTTATTTGAGACACCAGATAACTACAAAGGAGCAGGAATTCTTCTCCCAGAAATCATTTTGCCATTTTAATGGCTTTTTTCCCCAGTTTGTTGACATTTTGCTGGACCATCTTTGTTGTTGAGGTTTGTCCCATAGCCATTTCAAATACTAACAAATGGAGGGAAAATTATGGACATGTTACTGTGTGAGGTAGTTTATAGGTTCATAGGTAAGTATTAGATTAGTTGCCTTTGTAGACTATTTTAAGCCTAGTCAATTTCCCTTCCAAGGGTGAGACTCAATCCCTTGGACTTTGTGTTTATGAGGTATACACCTTAACCATTATACCAGCCCCCACCCCCCTGTGTTAAACACAGAACAGCAACATACAGTGTGTCTGTCTTATACAGCATACTGACTCCACCACCCAATACAATATTGCCATGTATACTTCCCCCCTTGAAATATGAATTTCCATTGGGCAATTCTGTGTGCCCAGAACACTGCAAAGGTGTCAATAGAAATGCTGTAGACATGGCAAAGGGATTACAGCAATACATGTTGGTTAAGGATGGGGGGATGTGCAGTATTTCCTAATATTTCATGTAGGTTGTATGGGGTTTTAGACCAATTTTTCTCTTGCAGGAAGTGAAACTGGTGATTGCTTCACTGTGGGAATGGTTGTAGAAGCCAGCTGCGGACACACTAGTGGGGGAGAAGAATGCTGACTGACACACTTATGTGGTTGATAAATTTTGCTCTAACTTCACCTCCCACTCTGTTCCCACTACTGCCTGTGAAATCCTATCAACTATCAACAGGGAGCAGGTCCTGGTGTGCTAAGGTAAAAAAAACTGCTTTAATGGCCTCTGACAATATCCCCAGTTGCTACCTAAATAGCTTAAAACAAGAACTAGTAGGACCACTTGAGGCACTCTTCAGCGTCAGCCTCAAAACAGGTTACGTGCTAGATGAACGGAGGGACACAATGGTCATCCTTCTTCATAAGGGTGGAACAGCAACCGCAACCAATCTCAGGAACTACAGACCTATCAGTCTGACAAGTCTGATATACTAAGCCATGGAAAACACAAAAGCGAAGAACCAAAAGCAAACACCAAGAGTACGCGAACCAATTTAATAAGCGCTTTCGGAAAGACTCGTATCTTTCCTTCTTCAGACAAACTACTACATACAATAACAAATGTATATAAAAACTTTTTTTGAAAATCAATCACTTAATTAAATTAATTGCAATCAAGATTTTAAAGCAACAATGCACTTTTAGCATGCCCTCATTCGTAAAAAATAGCACACAACAAAACCCACACATTAGCATACCTAAAACATTAAAAATCAGTTATTCTGAATACTAGTAAAAGGGCCATTAATCTTAACTTACAAAAAACTTATTAAACTTCAAATAATAAAAAAATATGAAAAATAATAGAAATATTGTAATAAAACAGCTGAAAAAATCACAAAGTTATCTTCGCAGAGCCAAATGTTTAAGCACACAGGCAATACATACATACTCATTGAGTCCAGGGGACAAGTATGCGGCAGTTCTAATCTGCCAAAATAATTCCTCTTTTTCTAGAAGCACTTGCCAAGGACCTGCTCTAAGCCATGGTACAAATTATTATGAAAATGATCAACAAGGTCTTTGGCAACATAAAGACACTAGACCCATCCCAGTTTAGCTTTGCTAAGGGAAGGTCATGCCTACTCAACCTGGAAGACTTCATCAAAAGTGTCACCAGGACCTGGCCAAGGCATTTGAAACAATATCCCACTTAGATATTGTTGAGAAACTCTTACAAGTAGGCATAAATCCCTGCATAACTGACTGGATTTCTGGCTGGCTTAGAGTAAGACCCAAGTAATCATGACCACCTCCACCCAGAGAATGGTCACCAGCAGAGTACCCCAGGGCTCCATGTTGGGCCCACTCCTGTTTGGCAGCTACCTCTTGGAAGTAAAAGCTAATGTCAAAAGCCTCTGGCTCACCAAGTTCACAGATTACTGTAAATTGGGAGCTGTTATAGATTCCCTCCATGACAGCAACATTCTGCAAGAGGGTCTAACACAAACAGATGACTGGTGCCAAAGCCACGTATTAAAACTCATCATGAAGAAATGCATTGCAGTGGCCTTTAGGAAATTATCCACCCAAGTTAATTGCTTCATTGATAAAACATCCCTAAGAGCTGACCCTATAGTTAGAAATCTGAGAACATATGTAGACAGTAATCTGGCCTTTGACCGATATGTAGCCAAGATAGGAAGAAAATCATTCTATGTCACCCAACTCATAAGTAAGGGTATGGCACCTGGTCAAAGGAAGTTGTAGTACAACTCTACTCAGCCCCTATTAGCCCACATTATTCTGTACAATATTGCATTTGTCGTGTACCTAAACAGGCATTTGCAACAGCTGGAATGCCCTTAAAGTTTCTTCACCAGGAAGATCCAGAGTATGACTACGATGCCCTATGTAGATCACCTTAAGGTCATCTCTGTACTCAATCTCTTACAGGTTACTTGAGCATGTCTAACATATAAGGCATCCTTAGATCCAGCTCTACTGAATCCCTTTCACATCCACAAAATAAACAAACACCAGAAACACTAGATCCAAGGAACTGAACTTTGCCTGTGACATAAATGGAACATGCTTAACAGACCAATATGGATCTTAAAGGATCCCTGTGCTATGGAATAAGTTCCTGATCTACGTGAAGCAGAGTTCATCCCTGACCCTATTCAAAAGAAATCTTGATCATTGGGTGAGAAATCACATATTCACTCCTGGTCTAGCCCCCCCATGTCTGTGATGGACAGATGTTGACAGTAAGTAAATTAATCACCAGCTAACATACCCTCCCCACATAACCCTCAGCTACCTCTTTACTAACATACCCCACCATATAGGTGTCCAAAGATACTGAGAACAAAACTGGGTTGGATTGTACAGCTAGGCTTGTAACTATACTGCAACTTGGATGGCGCAGTGATGCAGCAGTTTTCATTGTCCCCTCACAGCAAGAGGTTCTCTGGTTTAATTCTCAGCTGTTGTCATACCTCCCAACTGTCCCAAATTACTCGGTGTTTACCGAGTTTTGGGGTCCAAATAATGGGGTGCCATGATTCCCGAGTGGCACCCCTTCATTTCTGATTTTTTTCTTTCACTTACTTATGAGTTGGGTGACATAGAATTTATTTTTTATTTTTCGCGCTTTGTAAGCTGACGTCATCACATGCGTGATGACGTCAGCTCGTTAGGGCTACCAGCCTGTCGGAATCAAGCTTTGCACGCCACGCACATATTTCTGGGTTTCCAGTTCAAATGCTTTCCGAGCGAGCGGGAACAGAAAGCAAGGATGTATTTTCATTTAGAAGGCTCGACAAGCGAGTGGGAACAGAAAGCAAGCGCCAAAATGGATTTACTCACTCCTGGCTGAATAGAGAAGAAGTAAGTGTGTGCGGAAAGGATTTCTTTTATTTAGAAGCCTCGCCGAGACCTTTACTCGGTGTGTGCGTGTGCGTGTGTGTGTGGCAATGGACTGATATATCGTTTGAAGCTGATTCTTTGTCTGCCTCATGCTTTTGCTTCTTACTTCCCTGAATAGGCTATGGCTCCTCTGCGACTCTGCAGGTATCATAGTACGAGTGAATGAATCATAAATGATTAAATATGTAGTTATAATAATATAAGATCATAGTATTTGCACAAGTTGAACTGTCTTGAAGTTGACTTTGTTTTACAGTATCATCTTAGTTGAAATCAAGTTACCAAACACCATTAGGGTATAACAAGAATACATTCTTGAATGATATATCATTATCTTTTAAGCATCTTTGCGATTTATTGTAAGACCTTATGTTTAATTGAGTACTGCGTACAATACATTATCTGCCAAATTATCACATATTGCAGTGCTCTTTTTAGCTGTAGACAGTGCTGCTAAGTGAGGGGAATGGAAAAAATGTCTGATCTGATCAGGAAAAGCTGAGTGTACATTACAAATGACTCTGTGGACTGAAGTATTATGCAGAACAAGTTTAACAGCAGATTCATCTTGATGTTGAAAAAATGGCTAATCAGCTGAGCTATCAGGTGCAAATCTGAAACCTTGGATAAGGGATGTGATCATATGTCCTGGAACTGGTCAGGGATGGTGACTTTAGAAGGACAAAATGCATAATAATGTGTTGTTTAGGGTGTAGGATTTTGGCTTTACTCCTTGATTAGGACCTGAATGACATTAATAAGTTTAGGGGCATAACAGTTGTGAAATTCATCAATATGTTTACACATACATGTTACAATGAACACCTCTACCTTACGCAAGTAGAAAAAGTAAAGGAAATGGGGACGGATCCATGTCTTGTCAAGATGTTCTTTCAACACTTTACTGAGTTTCTTGTCAGATCAGTGCTGGTCAACCCTATTGTCTTTTCTCAGGTTATTTCAATAGTGTGCACACTGGTGAAACTATCATACTAGAAAGAGGCATCCTCCTTATTATGAGGGCGCTAGGGTTCACACAGGTGGGCAGCATCAGTGACCATAATAAAGGTATTTCATTTGATTTGACGTTGTCACCTGGGCATGGCCTACCAATTATAGTTTCACAGCAAACCCATTGGACTGGAACATTTTTTTTCTGAAAAAGGTTTCTTTTCTTGGACCAATTTTAGAGTTTTGAAATATTTAAAAACAGTAGTCCTGTTACCCCCCACCATGATGTATAAATCAGTTTCCCTACACCAACACTTGGTTGAGTGCAGAGTGGACAGCTTTAAATCTATCAGTTTCTGTTCACCAGTTTTGAAATCACTTCTGATTATTACCCAAGGGAAAGCAATACCACTAATCATGTCACCACAGAATTAGCATATAGATGTAAAGGGCATAGGCACTCCCACATATGCCCTTTTTTTTAAAAGAAAAAAAAAAACACCTTTATTAAAGTATCAGTTGTGACACAGGCAAATTTACATTTATATAAAAGTAATCAAAGTATATTAACATAGCAAACATTATACTTTTCATATATTGCGCTATGTCATATAACCTAAGCAATATTACATAAATTATTCAATTCCTGCCTTTTTTTTTAAACAAGAAACATCTTTATTAAACCACCACTTACTACATAGGCAATCATACATTTAAATAAATGAAAACGAACCACACTGACACAATCCTAGTTGCAAGCATTTTACATCACAAACCATTCTGGCATACTCCCACTTGCAAACACTATACATCACTTGTAATCAACCCAACATTTCTCACTCAAACATTACATAGCTCATTTAAGTCCTGCTGCCTTATAAATCTCATTCTTCCCTTGTATGTATTGTTCCCACAATTCCCATTATTTCCTATGTAGTTTGCTCCTACCCTTTTCTAAAGATCCCAATTCCAGTTGTTTTATCTCTTACTATATTCACTACTTCCTGTACAGTTGGTTTAGACTTTGATTTCCTTATTCTAGTAATTGCTGTTTTTGGCATCCATCATTATTAGACACAGCAAAGTCTTACCATGTCTAAGTAATTCTGAATCTGTAGCATAATCAGCAAAACAATCTCCCTCCTCAGACCAATCTGTCCACCCAGCATGTTGAACAGTGCATCCCCCAGGGAATCCTTAAAGTCTGCCAACTCACTGCACTCCAAGAAAATATGTTCCAAATTACCTCTTTCTTCCCCTTCACACCTCCAACATTTGCTGTCTGCCTGAGGAAAAATTATCCGGATAGAAGTGAGACCTGAATCTGTATTCCCCCATTATTGGCTTTGCCAAGGTTTTTTGTGCTAAGAGGTTGAGAGCTATGGTGAGAAGTGAGAAATTAATTCACTAAATGATAGCCATTAAGTTTCAGTCTTCCTGTGTTTCAGGAAGCTGCTGATTTGGCATAGTGGTATGTTCTGACTGTAGTGCATAGGGTCCTGGGTTCAAACCTTGCCAGTGAAATGCATGGTGGTAACACAACATTTTATTCTAGCAATTTTTCAAAATTATACAAGCAGTGTTTAAAATGTGTCCTTGGTTTTTGACCTTTTGTCCCCCCCCAAAAAAATGAAATTGTTTTTTGCCCCCCCCTAAAAAAAAAAATGAAATTGAAAATAAGTGCAAGTCACTGTGTAAGATGCCTATGACTTACACTACTATTATTCTATTTATAGTTTGGGTGTGGAAGTAGACTTTTATGATGGAAATGTTCTGAATTGAGCAGTTTTGTCATTATTGATTCATGTGTTTTGTTTCATTGCCTACAGTACAGCCTACTGCAAAAATGCTCAAACAATAAATTTAAAATGCTCCCTAGCAAGTGTGTTGTATTATACAAGGAATATAATTTAATAAAGTCAGGAAGGTGTATCAAAGAAAAGAACACATGTATGTTTCTTGTTTTGTGTGCAAGGGGCCGAAGATTTGAAAGCAGCCCAAAGGTAATCTTTATCCACCATTGGCCAGATGCATTTTCTTTGGATGTGGTGTGGGTTTCAATGAATGTGAGTTTCAAGGACAGATAAGTTTTAATGCCAAGCCTATTTTCATTGTGAGACAATATTGCTTTGTTTACCAGATGTCTATTAGTGTTTCTGCATTGCTGTGCTGTAAAATGTAAAAATAAAATCAAATTAATCATTGCAGAAGCAAAGCAGTATGCACACATTAGTGTCTATGGCAAATGGGGTGAAATAGCCAGGTAATGGGACATGGGTATGGCTGCAGGGGGACTCTGGTGCCATGTTTTGGTTGTCTGTTCTTCAGTTTGTGTTTGAAAGTTGGTATCCCACAATTCCATTGGAGCGGGTGGGGTTACATAATTATGTATGCAAATTAGATGTTAATCCGCATACAGATTTGTACCTATTTTTCACGGGCCTTGTCCAGATTTTTGATGTTTTCAGGTTGAGAGGTATGGCTGGAGTGCTTTCTGTGTGGAGTCTGCATGTCCTTCTGCATTCATGTGGGTTTCTTCTGGGTGCTCCGGTTTTCTCCCACATTACAAAGACATGCGTCTGGAGGATTTCTCTCTGGGCCTTCACTGAAAATTTCCTCATTCCAAGTCGGACTTTCCTGGTAAACAAATGTTAAATAAAATAAATAAATAACCCTATGAACTTATAGGCTGCAGCGTGAGGACTCAGATCTCAGGTCACTAAAATATGAGGGCCCTATAAAAATCCATTTACCTTTCCAACACTTAATTTATCTATTTTAAATTGTATAATTTACAAAAACCAACATATCAAAAAACAGATGTGATTGGATGCAACACTCTTGTAAACAACAGGATTTGGGTGAGCTGTAAAGTACAAAAACATGCCCTTAAGTCTTGAACTGTACCTATATCTTATGCAGGAGAGTCATTGCTTTGACTCAATGTTCGGAATATTGAACCAGCATTTAGAATGGTTGTTGGCATTTGTTGCGATTGGAAGTTTGCTCTATCCCCACTGTAATGTGATCTCGAAGTTGGTATATTTCAGTTCAGGGAGGCTTGCTCCCCTCCATAAAAGCTTTTTTTTTATTTTTTTTTAAACAAATAATGAAAAACTATCATCCAGAGTGAAACCAAGACCAACTACCAGCAAACATGCTGCCAGAAAAGCTGCAGGAGGGGTTATGTAATTGGATTTGTTCTGATAAAGTTCACTATTATTGTGAACAAAAATGCTACTTAATAGGAGTTTACCTATTATTTTTCCTGTGGCTTTTCTGACAGCATGTTTGTTGGTACTTTTTTAACTGTATGTGGTTCAATGTGGTGTGAGTTGAACATTTGTGTGGTCAACTTAATGTCCTTGGCAGACAGTCTGTTACTGAAAAAAATTACTTGTGGCCCTCAAATATACCTCATCATTGAAACAGTTTATGTTACAATAGCAATATACCAAGAACCTACTGAACCAAAATTATGCATATGTATGGTTAGTTTAGTTTGTAACAACTATATCACAGATATTCCCTAGAAACTGACCTACAGCTAGATGCTGGGTAGGTTAAATATCAGCCATGGATGTCTGTACCAGACAGTGAAGGAGAGAGCAAACCATGCAAATGGATTAATAAGTAAATGATAGCTAATTCTGCATTTTATAAGTGATGTTGCAGTAATATATTCATAAAGAAAGAAGATGTTCAGGATTGCCTTGCAGTGTGGCTTTCCTACTTAAGTAAAGTAAGCTGCTTAAAAATAAAAATACACAAATGATTTACAAAAGATAACTTTATAAGCAATATTCAGCTTGTCAATAACATGTGGACTGTACCTACAGAAACCTAAACCAGCACTGATTGAATTTATACAATTACTATTACAGGGTATAACCAACATATCATATGCAGACTAACTAAAAGCCCTATCACTGTATTCGGTTTCCTACCTATTACTGAGGCGTAATCTATGTCTGACCCATCCCTGCTGAAAATGTTGCATATTCGTAGATCATGCTAGAGAGAAAGAAATGTGTCCCAGAGAGTGCCCCTCCTCTGGAATAATCTTCCTATTTAAGTGAAGCACAGTCTTTCCCTGACCATCTTCAAGCACAATCTGGATCAATGGATGGGAAATCACATATTCACTCCTGGAGTGGCACCCATGTCCCCTATGGACACAGGCAGTCTATAAAAATTGTCAAAACTCCACTTACTGACCCTTATTATCTTTACTCTAAGGACAGAAAATTGGGTAAAATCCGTGTAAACTGGCTACACTTGTAAGAGCTCTTGTGCCATTAGCCTAGTAATCTCCTATGAACCTATATGCATTTCTGTGTTATTTGATAATTAACTGACTTTGTAATAGGAAGAAAAAGATGAAAAAATGAACAACTTGCAGTGAATAATGTATCATTGTGAGAAAGAGAAACATGTATGTCCTTATTTACTGTGCTGAAGTGCAACTATTAGTTGAAGAAGAGTGAAGATCCTAGTGTTGGCTCAACAAAATACATTTAGAGAAATAATTATTGTAAGCTGTCTAGGGCTGTCATACCTAAACTGTAATATCAACCACTAAACAGGCTTTAGCTTGTAGCTGCAATATTTAATGATTACATGAGAGGAAATGCAGGATAGATGTTCCCCTTACAGTCAGGACAACCAAACATTCATATTTTTAGCTATGAATAAAGCAGAAGCCTGGAGAATTTTTTTAATGAACTAGCTCATGGGAAATAAGTGTTATTAAAATGATTTCAATCTGTGCTTCATCTCTGAGGAATTAAATAATAATGGAATGTAAGCAGCTATAAAGCTCAGCAAGGGAGGCATTTTAGTAGTAGGCAAAATGCTAAAACCCTTTGGGAACTTTCAGTATAAATGCTGCGTGCAGCATATATTTTTATTAGAAAAAGTTACAGTGGAATAAGTTAAATTTTATAGTACATTAAAATATACATTAAACAGAAAGGTAGAGGTTAGAGTAGTACTGACGTGAAGTGTGCTTCTTGCAAAAAGAAATTATATTTCTGTTAAAAACTGTATATGTAGTGTAATATCATTTTCAGAAATGACCATCTAAACCAGTTTTGCTATTTCCTAAGTCTTGGAGGACTAAAATCTAAAATATTATGTTTGAAGTTAATCTCAAGAGAAGGGTCAGTGTCGTCCCCTTCTCAATGTTTTTTTTATATAAATAGCTTCTAACATTATGCGGTCTTGGAAGGTGTGATCCATGCAGTTAGATATAGCAAAGGTATGAGGAAGAATGGGAAATATTGATATTTATTTTTTAGTTATCTGTTAACTGTGTAAGTGGACTGGTCTTTTTAATTTACTTTTCAGACCTGGCATTGACCAACCAAGCATCACGATTGCTGTGAGGAAACAAAAGACCCCAATGAAAACCCAAATAAATGAGTAGAGAATAAATAAATTCCACATAGACAATGTAAAATCTGAGCCCTGAAACCAGGAGCTTTGAGGTGGAGGCAATCATTGAGCCTCAGTGGTGCTTTACAGTGCATTATTTTTAGATCAAAAGCTTTTCTATACAAGGTGCTAGAAGGAATTAACTCCTTTGACATATATCCGAGGGGATATAATGTTGTTGAAGTAATGATGTATGAGAATGAGAGGGCAAGTGTTACAGATAAAGGTGAATGAACTGAGGAGCAACTTGAGAAAATATTTTTTCCAAGAAGGGTACTAGCTACTGACAACATGGAACAGGCTCCTTGGGGAGAATGTTTGCTTTGAAAAAGTGAAGGAATTCAAGTGTGTATGAGGAAGAAATGCTATGATACTTGTTTCTATGTAAAGATGCTGTGTATTAACCAGGACTAGAAGATTATCCAGCATGCAGTGTGTGATGCACATAATTTGGTCCAGATGGTCCTTATTCATAATTTTACCAATGTTTCTCTATAGGATAATGCTTAACTCACAGAGTGGAGAAATGTTGATATAAAAATCTAGGTAGAGCAAATTAAATAGGCTGGCAGAATAATACATTTTAGAGACTTCAGAAATTTCTGCATTATGTTTGATCAAAAGTAGGTTCTGATAGGATGTGCAACCAGACACAGATTTGAGAAGTCACTACAGTATAACAATAAGGGTCTGAAAGTAGTTGTAACTACTTACTGATGAAATATAGTGAGGACAAAACCAGTATATGGTATTTTAATAAAACTAGTGGACCCCACATCTATTTTTGGTCTGAACTTGTGTTCTGCTTTATAACAAAGCCAATGAGGACTTTATTTTTTTCTGTTTCTAGTAATTTTTTAAGCAGCCCCTTTCAGAGGTAGATCTTTTTTTTCTTTTTTGAAATGAAAGTAGATGTACAATATGTGTGTGGGGTTTCACAATGAAGAACTTGTGACAGGCAGCTAGATGTATAAAAATTAAGGGACCAAACAACTCATCTGTTGTAGTAACTATCTGAATCCAAGGAGTATACCCCTGATTTAGTTAAAGCTCTTTGTGATTAGTCTCAACATTTTAGAGCAGTAGTAGCTGCATGAGTAAATGTGACTAAAATAAAGTCAACCATCTACTTGAAGTTTTTTATTATTCTAAGAACAACTTTGTTTTCATAAAACAGAAAAAAACAAAGCTTGCATTTCACAACTGCTTGCTGCAGAGTCTTTTCAAAATGTTGAGGACATCCATAGTCAGATAGCAATAGTGTGTGTGTGCATGTGTGTGTATATCTGTGTGTTCATATTATTTTTATATTTAGCATGGAGGGATATGATGGTAACTGAATACCTTCCCACCATTTATTCTACTGCTATCATTTTTGATGTTTTCTAAAATGTTGGAGGCAGGATGCACTTACTATGGAATACATGGTTGCAGCAACCCTGATCATAAACTTAAGAAAAATATAATTTTAAGAATGGGAAACATATAAAACTCCACAATATCTTGAAAACATCAGAATGTTTCGCAAACTTACTAAAAAGCAAATTAATGAAGACAAAAAATTATACTATAATAACGTTCAGAATACTAGTAAACACAACTCTAAAAAAAAATCTGGACAGCCATTTACGAAATCGTGCATCCTGGCCATAAATTCAACCCTAACCCGTCTACCAATGACTCAACACTTAAAACCATGATACAATTCAAATCTTACTTCATAGATAGTATAGCATCTTGAACAAAGGATTCCCCAGCATCTAATCCTAACCCTGCCCGGCAGCCATGTATCATCATATCCACTTTCACCTTCAAACTTGTGCCTGCATCCTATATAAAACTCTTCCTAAATAAACCCAAACATGTTCTATTTCAGCTGATTACCTTCTAAGCCAATACCTTAAAATAGCAGCTACTAGCATTGACTACCCTATCTTAATCATTATAAACAGGTCAATACAGGAATCCCATGTTACCTTTCTCTGGAAAAAGTCACACATTATCCTTCTGCACAAAGGAGAAAATTCAACCAACATTAGTAACTTTAGAATGATAGCAATCGTATCCCCCTCTCCAAAATACTTGAAAAATGTATTCAAAAACAATTGCTGAACTATTTCCTGCAGGAAGAACTCCTATCCCTAACGTAGCATGACTTCTGTCCTTCCAATAATACTAACACTGCACTTCTAATCTATATAAATACTGTCAATAAAGCTAGAAATAATGGCAAACTAGTCTCCTCCTTATTTATAGACTTGTCTATAGCCTTCAACAAATTTTGCCACAGCAAACCTGTACTTCTCCTTAGTCTACCCTTCTGCGCTTCAAAAGCTACCTATCTAATAGGTATCAGTCAGTAAAATGGTACTCCACCCTCTCGCCATACTTCCCAGTCACCACAAGTGTACCACAAGGCTCTGTCCTTGGTCCCCTCCTCTTTAACATTCTCACCAACAACTTCCATACATCCAGACAACAGGCATCCCTAATACACTTCACAGATAAATCCATACTCATTTGCACATCTGACAAAGTGGCACACCTCTAAAAATTACTCAGGAAGCTTTAACAACAACTGAAACATGGCTTTGTAACTCACTACTCATGCTTAACCTTAAAAACAACAAAGTACTACTTTTCCCCCCAAATTCCTCTCTCATGAAAAAACAAAATTTTAAAATCCTCTCTCTTATCATAAGATCATAGGAGGTTACTAGGCTAATGGCCCTGGGGTCCTTACAAGCCTAGCCAAAAGTTTATCCTCCAAAAAAAGAAACCTCAGTCAGCACCTGTCACCCCTGTCAATGAGGGACAAAAGTGGAATGCCTGGGACAAATTTGTGGTTTCCCATCCACTCATCAAGGTTGCACTTGAAGAGGGTCAGTGAAGTACTCAGTTTGACATGTATGGGAAGAATATTCCAGAGATGGGGCAGCCTCTGGGAGACAAAGCTCTCTCTCCAGCAGGTTTTGTTGATGTCACATATTAGATTTAGGCCTATTGAGCGGGTAATGTGCAAGGAGTTAGTCTTACAGATATGGAGCATCTCTAGTAGGGCAGGGTCCGATATTGCCTTGTAGGCGAGACACAGATTACCTCTGAGCAATCTGTATGATACTGAGTAAAGTGATAGTGATTTGAGCCTGTCCACAGAAGACAGGTGGTAGAAGCCATGGAGTCTTTTTTTGAGGTATTTCTGTGGCCTTTCCAGTTGGTGCAGGTGTTTGGAGAGGTACATACCAAACGGGGCGTTACACTAAATTATAGGTCTAATGAGGGAGGAGTAAAGAGAGGTAATAATCTCCTTTTTTCTGGCTGCAATCCATTTACTTATGAGATGAACCCAAGTAAAAGGCTTTTCTGACCACTGTCGCCACATGATGGTCACATGTGAGATTGTCAACCTGAGTGCCCAGGTCTCTCACCACCGGTTGTGTGCTTAGGGGATTGCTGTTGATGTGGTAATCAGTAGGGACCATGTTTTTGCAGAATGGTATGATAATACATTTTTTTGTATTTAACTTAAGGCCATGACTTTGGCACCAGTTATTTGTAGCTGTGAGACCCTCATGCAGTATGTTAATGTCATTTGGAGAGTCAGTGATGGCATCCAACTTAGAGTCATCTGCAAACTTGGTCAGCCACAAGCCCTTGGTCTTTCCCTGGACCTCTGAGAAGTAGATGCTAAACAGCAGGGCTCCCAGTACAGCTCCTTGGGAACACCACTAGTGAGAGGTCTGCTGTCAGAGGTGGTGGCACCTATTTTGACTTTGTCCTATCTGTGAGCCAGTTGGCCACCCATCTGATGAGATAAGGATTAACACCAAGTTGTTAACTTTTCAATGATGCCTGAATGGGGAATTGTGTCAAAAGCCTTGGCCAGGTCAAGGTAAGCTGTATGTACTGACTTTCCCTCATTCAGGGCCTTGGTGACCATCTCAAAGAAGCCAACTAGGTTCAGTAGGCAAGATCTGCCCCTGACGAATCCGAATTGGGTGGCGTTGAGTGTTGGGAGATTGCCTATGCCCTTGTTTATGAGATCCATAATAATGCGCTCCATGGCTTTACAGATCAGACTTGCAAGCTAATGTAGTGATAGTTTCCTGGGTCAGTAGTTGCACCACTTTCATGCAAGGGGATGAGAATGGGGGGTTCTCCACTCTGCTGGAATGAAGCCTGTAATTAGGCTGTGGATGAATAGAGTGCTCAGTGGCGAAACTAGTTCTTGCTGGATATGGTGCAGAATACAGCCTGGGATATTATCAGGTCCCATGGAAGCTGTGTTCTTTGCCTTGGATAGGACCTTTAACACTTGGTCTATGGAGATGTGAGGTGTGGGCCAAGTATTGGGGATGTCTACTGTGCCTTTAGGGGGCCATAAGGGGTGAAGTTTGAACTGAACCTATGAGCTAGTAGGTTGACTAAGTCGGCAGGATTAGTGTAATTGGTACCATTAAGGACTAATTCGGAACAAACTTGGGCTTTGCCATGGAGGTTCCTAACATAACTAAAGAAGGACTTGTGGTTTCCCTTTGTTTTGGAGGCTAGTTTCAACTCATAATTGGCTCTGGAGTTTTTCACTAGTGATCTAATTTGCATGTTGAGGCAGGGGATATTTTCTGATTTGGAATTTCTTCCTTTTTACCCTTGGACAACAGTTTCTACCTTTTGTCATAAAGCCTGTTGATAGAGGCTGTCCACCAGGCAGGTTTGTGTTTCCTTGAGGAGCAGGTTTTAGTTCTATTGGGTATAGCTGAGTCCATGCAGTTGTACAGGTGCTTGTATACTGTACTGGTGTACTTTTCAGCATAGTTGTCTGCATCCTCTGAGGGGGGCGGTGGTGTGAAGCTGCTGATACCCTCCCTTAGGAGGGTGTAGTCAGCTTTTGAGAAGTTTTTTAGCCTGGTTATGACTGGGGAGGGGTTGGGTGGGATAGAAACTTCGAATGAGACAGACTAATGATCTGATCTCACCAGGGAAGAACATACTATGGGAGTGGTGCAGTGGTCCATGTTGGTGAGAACCAAGTCCAGTATGTTATCTCGCTTTGTGGGGGATGAGACCAGCTGGTCTAGTGCATTAGAGTTGATGAAGTCAAGGAATCATTGGGTGAGTGCATTAGAGCAGGAATAGTTCACCCAGTCTATGGTGGAGTAGTTGAAGTCACCAAGGACCATGGTGTTAGGGGGTACCTTGATTGAGTCAAGTAAGTCCAGGTAGGAGACATGGGTGTCCTGAGACATGGAGGGGGTATATGGTAGGTGGCTATAACTTGGATGGGTGTCTTGCCAACTGTCAGTTGCACCTGGAGTAATTCCAGTGCATCATGCTGGTAAGCCAGCCTAGAGATGTGCTTGTGTTTAGTGAAGATAGAGACTCCACCACCCTTAGACTTTCCAACCTCATTTTGAGGTTAGAAAGTTTGGAATGAGGTATAGGCTGATAAGGCAGGGGTACTCTCTGCAGCCTTGAACTAAGTTTCTGTGACTGCACAGGCATTGACATCTTCTAGTGTGAGGAGAGCCTCCAGTGAGTGCATTTTCAGATTAAGGCTCCTAGCATTGAGCAGCATGACCTCAATTTGCTTTTTGACAGATCTTTCATGTTGGAAGACTTGTCTTTGGGACATAGCCTAAAAAGGCACAATAGGAGAGGCAAGAGCCTTGGCCAAGATCCGGAACCCCAGGGGTGACAGGTGGAGGCCATCTCTGGCAAAGCAACGAGGCCTGTCAACCATGTCATCCTAGGCAAACAGGTACTGGATCCCTTGAAAAGGCATCAAAAACTAAGCCAATTGTTGAATTCAATCATTTTTTTGTTGGTATTATGGCATCATTCTTGGTGAAAGTAGGATGCTGCTCAGGGCTAGGGTCACACCTGCCTGGAGCGCATATTCTGAGAGCTCGATCATGTCTCTCTTCATGTAGTCCAGGGAGGTACATCTCAAGTCATTCACACCAACATAGACAATGACAGAGTCATAGTTGTACTTGTTGTGGAGAGACTTAAGTGCGTGTATGATGTGGCAGATTCTAGCACCCAAACAAACAGCTGACTCTGACCTTCTCCTTGTTGAGCCTGGTGAGGGGGACATCAGTGTGTCTCATTATGGAGTTGCCAATGTTTGGTTTATTCTTATGCCTAACGGGCTGCATTGGTTTACTGTTATGCCTACTGGGCTTGGCTTTCTGAGAGACTGGTGTGTTGACTACTTTGTGCAATGTGATTGGCATTGTGTGTGGAATGTTTGTGAATGTGTTTCACGGGTCTCTGTTGTTTAGGTAAGTTTTTGTTGAGGATCCATGCTTAGGTGGGTGTGTGTCTCTGTGATGTGGGTGGTGTGGTGCTTGTACTGGCCATCTCCTCTTTGCCAGGAGTACTGACTATGGTGTGAGAGAGCATGGATTCCAGCTTACTGATGTAGATGCTTCTCTCGCAAGTAGAAAAATTATGTGCTAGGAGAAGGGGAATGTCCGTGAACATGAGGCAGTTGCTACATTGTCTCAGTATGCCTATGTTGACCAGACAGACTGGCAGGAGAAACTGATGGGAATTGTCCAGACATAGAGCTCAGAATACTTGGTGGACGTAGGGAAAACAGGGTTTGATGACGGTTTGTCCACAAAAATCCTAAATGTAAAATAACTGGCCTGAAGCACAAGTGCTAAAACCAAAACTAAGACACTTAGAATAGCAGATAAATTTAATCAGGTTACTAACAAGCAGTAATAAGGGCAGAATAAGAGCATTTGACCACTTAAGAGCACAGAGAACATCAAACTAAGGTAATAAAGAAGGTAGAAGACAGTTACAGTAAGAGCAGCTGAATAAAATATAAATATTTTTTTTTTTTTTTTTTAGTGGAGAGGGATGGAATAGACCACAATTAAGAGACTACAGGGGTTGTCCTTCCCAAATGCTCTCTCTGTACACAGTGGATAGAGCTGACGAGATGGGACTGGTAGGAGTGTCTGAAATCAATTGAATGAGCAAATGAGATGGGCCCAGGAGTAGTGTTTCAACACAAATTTACAGGAGGGGCAGGCAATTCCAAAGCCACCAAGATTAATACCACAACAAGAACAGGGAGGGAAGATGGGAAACTAACTGCAGAGAGACCACAATATTCAATGAAACAAATGTAGTACTATCTGTAACACTGCGAGTGCAGAACAAAGTATACTTAACTCAACTTCTTATACAATTGATTGCAGGTAGATAGCAGCCAGCCAAACAGCTCATATATTGAGCAGAAATAAATACACAGATATGTGACTAACACTTATAAGCACAGAGAAACCCTCTAGTCTAAGAGTTAAACACCGAATATCAAAGAAGTGAAGCAACAATAACCCCCAATGAAACCAGTTTACTATACCTGTAGCAAACTAGAGACAGAGAGACCACAATATTTAATGAAACAAATAAATAAACAGATAAATAAAATGCAGTACTGTGCAGAACAAAGTATACTTAACTCAGCTTGTAATACAGTTGATTGCAGGTAGATACAGCCAGTCAAACAGCTCAGATATTGAGCAGAAATAAATACACAGACCATTGAAGTCACTTCTCACAGCAAATTTAGTAATAATCTTAAATTCCACCTACAGATACAAAATTGCATACAAAAATTTACCAAAACTAGGGATGCTTTATAGAGCCAAAAATGTTATTATCCACATAACTAAAACTACACCTGCCACTACTTATCTCCTACCCAAACTTCTTTATGGTGCTCCAATCTTTTCTAACCTCCAGGCTTGACAAAACAATCAAAACTTGAACTATGCTATAACAAAGTTGCTAAATTTGCAGCAGATACCCCTTTCAGAACCCTGCACTGTATAGCAATATAAAGCCTACATTTTTTAGAACTATCTCATTAACTCCATATACACAACTTCTTACCACCTATAAAATTATCCAACATCCATCTGCTTGTCCAGCACTAAATAACATTTTACGCAACTATGTTCCTAGCCTGTCATTATGATCTAGTGACCAAAAACTTCTGTGTGTCCACAAACCTATGGGCATTGTCAGTACTCGTCTAATGTTGCAAAGCCTGGAACTCCTTATCTGTATCCATCAGGTCAATACCCTCCCTTCCATCCTTCAAAACTATTATGAAAGACTTCCTAGCCAAAAGCTGGCTCTGTTCTTGGTCAACAACAGGATAAACTATATCCGTAAATGTGAACAAATACCTGTTCATCCCTTGCATCTCCATAATCTCCCTTTTCCACTCACTTCCTTACTTCTATCAATGTCTCTCCTGTCTTTCTCTAAATATGCCATAAGCCTTCTTTTCTCTAACTTCATATTGCAATTCCTGTTTGTATTATGCTAACTTACCTTTAATTTCTCTATAAACAAATACAATTTCTCTTAAGCATTAAATCATTGTCATATAACTCATGACTCATGGACACTGTTCCTGGTTTCCTGTACAGCAGCTGTGTCTTATTTATTTATTGATTAATTGATGGATTAATTCATTGACATTTGATTACTGGGAAAGTCCAACTGGGTAGGAGCCCATTTTCAGTGCAGGCCCAGGGAGAAAAGCTCCAAAGTATTACAAGTCATGTTAAGAACAATAATTTAGCTTATAATGTTATTTCAGCAACACAATTAAGGTCAAATAGTTCATTGTTCTCTACATTTTTAAACATGCTATCTTTATTTGCAGCTTATAAAGGCATGATAAATAATTCACAGTTGCACTTCCAATCTTACATATCATACAGATATAGAGTAACAATTGATAAACATTGCCTGGAATGTCATCTTTAAAATTATTTACAGCCCATCTTGAAAACATAGATGCATAGGTAGTTACTCGGCATGTAATCCAGGAAACCATTGAGGAGACTAGTCCAATTTTCTAATTGTCCCAAAGGTCTCGTTAAGTGACTTACTTAAGGTCAAACAGTAGGCAAATGAACACAAAGGGAATCGAACCGTATACCACAGGAAGCCTCTCGCTAACAGATCATAGCTGTAATCCACTGCTAACTGCCAGATGTGGTATTTAAATAAAATCTTTCAAGCAGTGATTCATATGTCAGTGCTGCAGTTTATATTGATAACAGATGGCCTTAATGTTTTGTGTGTAGACGAGCTTGAAAACTGCCTTTGTTAGAATTCACCTTACAATGTTTATGTGCTGTAGTTTTTTTTTCCACTAGCTGTTAATAAATATATCTGTGAAACTATTAATTCATCCTAAAGATAATACAATGAAATATGAATATTAATAGCTTTAATACAAGAATTATGTGGATAGATGTGAAGATTTTAAGACTAGACAGATAAAATAATCATCATATTTGCATTTAAGTATTAAATGTCGTATACATCAGCAACATTCTGTATAATCTTAGTAGAAGAATCCTTGTTAAAACAAGCAAAGAACAGAGAACAGTGTTACTCATTTTGGTCATAAACTTCAGATTATAATACTCAGTATGCAGCATATTAATGTAATTGTGACGCCGTGCCCTGGCCCAGGAATCAAGGAGCTTCAATCCTCACCACTAACACCAGAGAGGGCGTCTCATATAGGAGAAAGGATAAAAAATACACACAGTGTAATGCAATTTCCCTCAAGAGCACATAGAGATCACAGTCAGTCTGGGGCTGGTCGCTCCCTTGCTGCACAGGCCCCCAATATGAGTCCCTACTGGTACAGCTATAGGGTCCAGATCACAACCTAGCTGGCAAGCTAACCTTCAGTACCCTCTCTGTCCAACCAGTGCTTTGTGTCCCTGCCCAAGTAGCTGACGCGCACACACACACACACACACACACACACACACACACACACACACACACACACACACACACACACACACTTTGAGATAAGTATTTATACAATTTCACAGACACTCCTGGGAAAGGCTGACACAGATTCTCCAGCTGTGACCGTATACCCAGACTATATGGTAGTAATTACTGCCACCACCAGCTAATAATTATCAGCCACCCAAAGGCCCTTAAAAGGGTGTCCAATTATTACTGTGCAATATTATAAGCCAGTAGTAGTGTAACTAAGCAGTCTTAAGGCTTATTGGAAGGGCTTATTACAGGATCACTTATAAGCATGCAATGTACTCTAGAGCTTAATTTATCTCTACATAAACCAGCCACAGTTGAAAAGGGTTTAAACATTTTTAATAATAAATACTAAAAACACAAGACAATACTACTACACCACAGTGCTATTCAAGAGTTCAGAGATCACACAGAAACTTAAAATAATTCCGTAGTACAGTTCTGACATAACAGAAAAACACTTAGCCTAATCTTTTCTAATTTCCTAGCTATCGCTACAAGAAAACACACTTCTGAGATAACTTGCTTAAGAGCATAGGCAGTGCTGAGTTAGATGTCCAAGATCAAAATGCTTACAGTCTCTCTCTGAGCAATAGTTTTTAAAATCACTAACAAACATTTCTGCTGGACCTTCCAGATTACATAATTTTGACACTTGGGTTTTCCCAGTATACACATTACATCATTTTGACACTTAGTCTGGAGTTCCCAGGCCAACAGGCTACATTATTTAACAAACTAACACCTGCTGAGGAAGCCACAACAATAAAAGGCATTTCACATGTACACTCTAGTAATTATTCCTTAAGTTAAAACAATAGAAAGAATGTGCTAGCTCAGACAGGCTGACTCCAAGCTCTACAGATCAAAGACTAGACTTGAAATAATTTTAACTTCAAAAGAAAGATTTTTAATGCTTGACTTAGTTTTCCTTACTGCAGATGACAATATTGCTACAATCTTGAAGTTTAACATTTTACAGTGTTTTCTTTCATTTAAGAAACAAACCTGTATTTTACATGTATATTTACAAATGCCATAATTATGTATCAAATTCTGTTTGGCTAGGCTGGCAGCCTTCACCCATCTCTACCCAATCTTCACAGTAATATCTCATCTTCTTCTTTCAGCTGCTCCCATTAGGGGTCGCCACAGTGGATCATCTGTTTCCATTTCTTCCTGTCCTCTGCATCTTGCTCTGTCACACCAACCACTTGCAAGTCCTCTCTCACCATATCCATAAACCTTATCTTAGGCCTTTCTCTTTTCCTGTTACCTGGCAGCTTCATCCATAGCATCTTTTTCCCAATATACTCTGTATCCCTCCTCAGCACATGTCCAAACCAAAGTAATCGTGCCTCTCTGGCTTTGTCTCCAAACCTTCCAACCTGGGCTGACCCTCTAATATACTTATTCCTAATCCTGTCCACCCTCGTCACACCCAGTGCAAATCTTAACATCTTTAACTCTGCCACTTCCAGCTCTGACTCCTGCCTTTTTGTCAGTGCCACTGTCTCCAACCCATATAACATAGCTGGTCTCACTACCCTCTTGTAGACCTTCCCTTTTACTCTTACTGGTACTCGTCTGTCACAAATCACTCCTGACACTCTACTCCACCCACTCCATCCTGCTTGTACTCTCTTCTTCACCTCTTTTTCACACTCACCATTACTCTGAACTGTTGATCCCAAGTATTTAAACTCATCCACCTTTGCCACCTCTACTCCCTGCATCCTCACCATCCCTCTATCCTCCCTCTCATTCACACACACATATTCTGTCTTAGTCCTGCTGACCTTCATTCCTCTTCTCTCTCTAGAGCATATCTTCACCTCTCCAGGGTCCCCTCCACTTGTTTCCTACTCTCACTACAGATTACAATGTCATCTGCAAACATCGTAGTCCACGGGAACTCCTGTCTGATCTCGTCTGTCAACCTGTCCATCACCATTGTAAATAAGAAAGGGCTCAGAGCTGATCCTTGATGTAATCCCACCTCCACCTTAAATGCATCCGTCACTCCCACCATAGACCTCACTGCTAGCTCATATTAATGTAAAAAAAAAAAAAAAAAGCAACCTCGAGTTTGCAACTTCATTTAATTACAATACTAGTTGTGCTATGAGAAGACAGCTTTGTGTTAGACTCCTCTGTTTTCATCCCAACCATTCCTTCCATTTAGAAAACACTATGTGCTGACTGCTGTAAGAAACACTTAACCATACTTTGTAAATAATAGTAAATCTTACTTCAGCTCAACTTTCCTTTGCATGTTAAAGTATACTTATGAAACTTACAAAACTACAATAGAATATCATTGATCAATAAAATCAGCCTATTATGGGAAATGTTACCCATATAAAACTGTGGCCCATCTGATAATTGCTTATTAACAAAGTGGTATTGGCTAATCCAAGAACTCCCAAATCCCAATTTCTTTAACTTCCTGTAACTTAAAACTCATCATGAAATAGTGCTACTCACATCTTCGGTTTGTCTGGTTTAATAATCATAACTTCTTATGCCCCTGTTTAACAACCCATAATATATTATTGCATAATGTACCTTAGTCATTCCAAACTCATAACTATAGCTCAACCTTTAACTCTTGATTGCCTGAAATTTAAATTTATTGTCAAAATGTGTTCTACAGTCAGACCTCCTGACAGAATCACCCCAAACTGTTATTCTAATGTAAGACTCTCAAAACTGCAACATATACATAAAATGAGGTAAACTAAGTCAGGTTAAGAGGTCTTTGCTGTGGCCTGTGTAGCAATACATAAAATCCACAGAAGAAGAAGGCCAGTCAGAATCCTTCTAGCCCTTGTAATCTTGCAAATAAATATTCACCCACTGTGTTAGTTGGTCAGATTAAAATCATCTTACACAACATAAACAAATTTCCTCATATTGCCTCTCAAACAGCTGAGAAAATCCAGTCAATTAAATAGTTACATTTTAATAAAGTATAAATAATATCAGTTATGTTATAGTTACGAGGAGACCATCTTGACTAAACATAAAAATGGAACAGAAAGTCCATAACAGTTAGCACAGTCATCAGTCAAATTAATAACGAAACCCTGTATTTTGTAAAGATCTATGCCAAGAAGTACAACCAGCTTTTAGGCAGTCACCTTTAATGGCACCTATAACTTTCTAATGTCAAACCACTGAAAGATCAGCCTCTATTCAGAAGTACTCCAGTATCACAAAGTAGAATTATCTCCCAGAGTTTTATTTTGTTTATTTATCCTTTGTCGACTGGGTTAGTATATTAAGAGGGAACTTTTAGCCAGGGCATCAGGGAACTTCCCATACTTGTCATTGTTGTGAGGGGGGCCCATTTCGCATGAGCACTTCCTATATCCATTCCAGGTGAAGAGGTGACTTGGAGAAACAAGGAGGCAGATGGAGAGAGGAGATAATGGAATGGTGAGAGAAATGGATGAGAAAGCCAATATTGAGACCAGACGATACATTCAGGATTCTGAGAAGATGTTTCAAAGAAATCTGTTTGATGAAGATGAGTCAGCAAATGATGGCTATATAATTACACCCCTCCAGTTGGGAGGGATGCAGAATGATTAACTTAAATAAATGGTTATGCAAAGTAAGCCAGAAAATGAAGGAGACATTTCTGGGGGGGAGGGGGGGGTATTATGGAGAAAATACAAAAGGAGGATTCAGAGACAATCCTGAAGAATAGTGGTAGGATGGAAAAGAAAACATATGCAGAGAAAGTAAAAGAAAACAAAGGGGGGAGTAGTAGAAAAGAAAAAGTCAGAAGAAAATGAAAAACAGAAATGCATGGTAAGTATTCAAAGTAAAGAACACAAATAAATGGACAGCTATGAAGTGTGGGGCAGTTTAATAGATCCATTGGGTGTGAAAGCACATGAGGTAAGAGCATTTATACTTATTAACAAAGAGAGATTTTGTGACATTATATTTGCGACTGTTTTTTCAATGGAAAACATTCTTGGAGAATATGAAAAAAAAGACTATAACCCATGAGATTTTTATGTGATAAAAGCATTTAACAGAGAAGCAAAAAAGAAAAGTCATGTACAATTTTGAACAGAGGTGGAAAAACAGACTTTGAAAGAACATTTGAAAACTATATGTAAAGAACTACTGGATATTGCAAACATTTATGATAAAAGGGGTTTATGGACTGGTGGATGGGATTGTAACATTGTATTAAAATAGAAAGAGAAAACATTATAAATATACCAAGCATGATAAATGTGGAGTGGAATAGGGATGTCGAAAAATACTGGGGACAACCCAAAACATTTATTTTGCAGAAAAGAACTTTTGATAAATAACTGTGATAGAAGAAAAATAAGAAAGTGAACAAAGAGAAGAATGTTTAGAAGTAGCAGAAATAGAAGAAAAAGTAGATAAGGAAAAAATAATACAGAGGACAGAAGGCTCCGAAATAAGTGATGAAGAAGAAATACATTTATAGCAAAAGAAAAAAAAAATTCTATTGGTAAAAGTGTAAAAGACAGAAAAAGAAAATTTAAAGGGACATGTACAAAACAAAAAAAGAAAATGGGTGAAAAATAGTATATACAGCTATTGGCTGGGGTTGGTGTGATGATTAAGGTGTTTGATTAACAGACACAAGTGTTTGAGTCTGACCTTTGGCAGGGAAATTGGTGAGGCTTAGAATGGCCCATCAAGGCAGCTAGCCATGAACTTACAGTACGAAACCATGAATATAAGTTAAAAGAAAATGAAAATTTTAGAGTACTTTCTGTAAGTATGAGTAGTATTAAGAATATAGTAAGAAGAACAGGGATTTTGGAGTGGTGTAATACATAAAGAATAGATGTAAAGTAGATGTAATTATATTAGAAGACACAATTTTTTTTTAACAGATGAAGAAAGATTACAAACAGAAAAACTATGGAGAGGAAAGATAATCTGGAATTTGAGAAATGAGAGATGTTATGAAATAGCCGTATTCTGTAGAAATACAGTAAAGATATTAAATATAACTTTAGCAAAAATGGGAAGATTAACCATTGCAGATTTAAAATGGAAAAAGCAAGTATACAGAATTAGAACATTAAATGCTTATATTAATTGTAAAGAAAAGGAAAGCTTATTTTATCAGATTTTAGACTGTAGTGATAAATATGAATATTATAATAACAGGAGACTAACTGTGATTTAAGAGTCAAGTGCAAAAAGAAAGGAAATGATATAAGAAAAATCTTAGAAGTTATAAGATGTGGTAAGTGAAACACTGGGACAAAAATTCATGGACTTACAAAAGAGTTGTTTATAGAACTGAAATAGATTTTTTTATAGAATCAGAAGGTTTAGTTATATGGGAAGGAAGGTAGTTGAACCAGAATTTTCTGATCATCTTGCAATATGGCTAGAGATGAAGGAAAACAAGGAATATACAAAAATAGACAAAGTAATAAAAGGGATAAATGAGAAAGCATGGTATAAAGAAGGAAATAGATAAGTAATATGGCGACGCAAAGAGCATGTTACTATGAGAACAAAGTATTAAAGTTGATAAACCTAATCAAAATAAGAGAAGTCACCTCAAGCAGTAGACCCATAATGAGCAGCATATCGCAGGGATCGGTTTTGGGGCTTCTGTTATTTGGGATATACTTCTCTGAGGTGCAGGCCAAAACGAGTGGGATATGCCATATAAAAAGAAAAGTAATAAAATATGTTTACATTGTCAAGAAGAAGAAACTACTGAACATGTATTTTTGAAATGAAAACGAGTAAAAAAAAGTTATGGGTAAAACTATGTAAAGAAAATTTTTGAATATATAAAAAACATGGATAAAATAAAAATCGATATGATTAAGTATGGATATTATAAGAATAAAAGTAAAGAATATGTTAAAAGAATAGATAAAAAGTAATTTTATGTCATATGGATTATATGGAATGAAAAAAAAGAATGAAATCATGTTGGATTTCAGTACCAATATTAAGTAAAATCAGATGGTGGTTATGGAAAAAGGAGTGGGGGTCTAATAGGGATGAACATTTTGTATGACTTTAAGGAGAATTATGAATATCTGTTAATATATTTGTATATCTATATATTTGTAAATATTTGTTAACGTTATAAATAAGAGTTTTTTGTATATAAATAAAGGACTCCCACTTTTTTGCTAGGTGCAAATAGGTGGAGTTGAAGAAGAATGGCAGTGCCTCAAAACAACATATGTAAGGACTATAGAATAGATATGTGCCTGAGCCAGGCATTGAAGCAAGGTACATAAAGAAAGCTGGTGGTGGAATGCAGACTTCCAGGAAGTTATCAAAAGAAAGAAGGAGTGCAGGAAAAAAGTGGGAGATAGAAAAGATAGACCAGCCTAAGAAGGAATACTGGTTGGCTACCAGAGAGAGACTAAGAGAAGAGTCACAATAGCAAAGCACAAGGCATCAGAGACACTCTACTAGCTTCTGGAAAATTTGACTCAGCAGGTGCCACAAGGAAACTTTATCAGGTTGCAAGGCAAAGACAGAATGATAGGGAAAAGTGGCTCCTTAGGGTAGTTATAGAAGTATGGAGAGAAAGGTCTATCCCAGATGACTGGAGAATAAGCATACTAATGCAGTGTACAAGAAAAAGGGGACATCCTCAACAGTGGGCAGTACAAAGGTGTCAAACTCCTATCACATTGCATGAACGTTTTGGAGATAGTGCTTGATTAATGAACAGGTAGGGTAGTAAAAACTAAGATAGGAGACAAGCAGTTTGGATTCAAATAAGTATGTAGTACAACAAACCTAATGTCTGCAGTAATACAGATAGATGAGAAGAATCTGGAGATGAAGAAAGAGTCCACCTGGGCATTGCTAGTCTTGTTGGAGAAAGCATATAACAGTCCTGCAGTGGTTTGAAGTCCCAGAAACATACATCGGTAGAATTAGTGAGGGCTACATGTAAGGACCCAATGACTCAAGTATGAACAGCATTCAGACTCAGAGTTTTTTCCAGAAGGAGTGATTGTGCATCAGGTTTTAGCTTTGAGCCCATTACTCTTCTGTTCTATATTAAAAGCCTGAAATCCCAAATGCTGGAAATTTTTAAGATCAAGCTGAAATGTGCAAATCTTGTAAATTGGACAAAAAAACAAAAACAAAACACTTGTTTTTGCAGGGGAAAAGTTCTCCTGCACTTCTAGCTACTTATATATTCCAACTCTGAGACTGCACCACAGAAGGGAAAGGATCAGTACCCCAGTCCCCATGTTGCCATGATCCGGACTGTTCAGGTTCAATAAAAAGAAACACTAACACTGTTCCATTTCTTTTTGCCAGTTTGAACTTATAAGATTCAAGCATCTGATCTTGTTCTTATAAGTTTCAAGCATCTGAGACTTCAAGATTTTCAGATGGAACCCACTGTTCATACCAGTGATAGACTACATTAGCAAACAGGTCAGAGGGGACAGATGAACAATGTTGCTGTATACAGATGATGTAGCATTACATGCAGCATCTGAGCAACATCTTCAGAAAAAGATTGAGGAATGGAATGCCAAACTGAAAGCACATGGGGTGAAACTGAGTACAGATAAAATAGTTGTAATTGCAACAAATGGGGGACATTAGAAGGAGCTGAGAATTGAGATAGAAGGGAAAATTGTGGAACACATTAACAGCTTCAAGTATCTGAGAGGATGGTTGAGGAGAAGGGAAGTCTGAATGAGAAAAGCAAAAGACAACCTGGGAAAGAATATTTGGGACAGACCGGAAGAAGGTAAGAGGAAACAAAGGTGACCAGTAAAGAGATGGCTAGATTGTATGAAAGATGATCTGCAACTGTTAGGCGTGACTGTCAAAGAAGGTAGTGGAGTGGCATTGAATCAAGAGAGATAATGACAACTGATATGGCACCCTGACCTCATGTGGAAAGTGGGAAAAGGTTGGTGATGATGATTGATGATAGGGGAAATTCACCTACTCTTTTTGATAGATACTGTGGGATATTTTACATTCACCTGAGGTACCAGCAGCCTAAGCAGATAGGACCTTGGTTTAACATCTCATCTGATGGATGATACACTCAGGAGTACAGCAAAACCCCCTCCCTCCTAATGCTGAACTACAGAATCAGCAATCCAATCCAGTCATCTGGAGTGAAGATAGAACCCACAGCTTTCTGGTCATCTAGCGCCAAAGGTGTGTGCTACCTTCTGAGCCTTTGACACTGATCTGAATCCCCCCAACCACTCACATGCATCTGCCATGATCTTTACTTCATTCATAAAACGTAATTTAGTCCAGTAACCCTTTGCTATGTGGAACATTTCAGCGTTTGACAAAGTTGTCAGATCTATGCTACCCCTTCATGAATAAAATTATAATATATACTATTTTCCATAGTATTTATTACAGTATTTATTCCTGATTTTTGCTCTTACCATTTGCTATCAAATGTAATCACTTAACCAATAATAACTTTAAGCTGGCTATCAATAACTAAAACTATTATACTGTTTAATAATTTCCTTAATAGCATCAGGTAGAATCTACTAATATGGATTTATTTCACTGACATTTCCTTTTAATGCTAAATTGGAAGAGTGTTCTGTTAATTTTGTAATTTTTATCTCATTAGGGAAAACACCTTCAAAACTGCAGGATACTTCAAACTAAAATTAATTTTTTAGTCTGACATTTCCTCATGATGTAAAAAAAATAATATTGCTTGAGTGCTAACCACAAATAATCCTGATCAGGGAAAGCAGTTCTCCCTTCCACTACAAAATTTTTAGCCCTTCTACAAAGTTGCAAAAATATCTCCTCCTTGTTGCACATGGATAAAAACTGCACTGACTGTACACAAGACTTTCCCAAAGACAACAGTGCCAACCAATGTGTCTTCTTTGCAGCTACCAATGTTGTAGAAACCCAATCCAAGATGTTAACTCTTTTGCACAGTCCAGACCATTACTTCCTCCCTCTTCTTATGGTATCACAATTTTCCTAAAGTCCACATTTATGCCTTATTTTATAAATTCACAGTTTTATGTTCAGTGAATGACAGTGATAGCAGTTCCCCATAGATAATTAATAGTATATACGTAAAACTTAAGATTTGATAAACACAAAATTTAACAATATTAACTATATACAATATGTACATTGGCCTAAAAAAATAGAACTATAAAATTTACATTACTCAATAAAGGAAAAAAATATAAAGATGACTTTTACTTATTCATTGAAGAAAGGTAGAATCCATGTATAATAACTAGTCAATAAGAGGTATAACTTTTTTTTCCAAGGATTGTTGGTGAAAGGTTTGGGATGAATTTTGTGTTCTTTAACTTTGGTTTCTTTAAACACAGCTTCTTTCAACAAGGATAAGAAGTCTTCAATGAGATTATTTTTGTTCAAAGGAAAACCATCATTGACATTAACTCATTCCCTCCAGTACAGCTCTTTTGAGTATGTACCTTTGACTCCCAGTGGAGGCAGCCTGAGCCTTTAAAAAATGAAGTCATTAACTTACAGTTCTAACAAATACTCATTGACAGAGGTCAAATATCAATGCAGTTGTGTTTGCTGTCATATATGCTTCAAGATAAAATATTCTGATATCTTGTATGCAGCATGATTTTAGAATTATTAATGCAAATATGAACAAGCAATATTTGATGCCTAGAGGCACAGTAGGAGGTAACTGCAGAAATGCCTGGAGGTGCACTCAGCTATAATGAGTTAAGTAAGACTAAAGCTTTAGTTAATGAAAAGGAATAAAAACATAAAGCTTTTAAGAAGTCATACAGATCATTCCAAAATTATTTTGACATAGGACAATCATAAAACATATGTAGCCAATCTGCTTTGCAAACTTGAGAACATCTCCAACAAGAAACATTTTTAGATTTACTGAATTTAGGTATCCTGTTAGGGGTTAGAAAAGCCCTATGTAATACTTTCACGTGAATATGCTCCAATATTGTGTCAAAGAATTGATTTTTATAGATGATAAGATGTTATATTTGTTTTTTTTTTTAGATAAACAAGGAAGATTACCCATAGTGATATAATTCCAAAGTTTTTGTTGTGGATGGGTTTTATAATTTACTAATATTTTATATAGCTTGGAAATAATGCTTTCTATGTTGAATTTGTTGTATATAATTTTATATCAGTTTATTAGTTTGGGTATATCTTTGAAAAATAATTATTAAATGTTTTGCAAAGATCTTGTGAGTAAATGGATATACTTTGTAATAATAACTAGTCATCTGAGGCCAAGTCAAAATCTTTCATAAGATGATGGTCAGTGACTTTGTATTCTTTTTACACTCTTGCCAACAAATAAAATGTTTAGCTTCCCATGAGGTAAATGTGTTCTTTTTAACATTATAAAAATATTTTTTGTAATACTAAAGGGTATTAGAACTTCAGACCAGATTTTATATCAACATTAGAAATGATAAATTTCTTAAAATTGTTGAAAATAGAGATTATAGGATTAAATTTTGTTGGCGTAGAGATGTTTTATTGTAAGATTTAACAGAGAAAGGACCAGATTTTATTGGGATGGTTCTCTAAAGTAAGGTTATTTAGAATATTATGTTCAGTTTTTAAAATAGTTGAATGTAAAGATTTCCAATGGAAGAATAATTTGGATCCACCAAATTCAATACAATTTTAAAAGTTGAAGCTTTGATATAAGTTTCATTATCTGGAAAATGTATCCCTTCCTTGTCCCAAGGTCTGATATGATGCAAAAAGCTATTCTACTCCTATTAGGAAACCACAGAGATTTTAATAGCTTATTTATACGTTTGATGAAATGTTTATTAGGAATTATTAAAAAGGCATGGGTTATATATAAGATTTTGGGTAAAATGATCATTTTATTAACTGAAGCCTGTCCTCAAAGGAAATAAAATGCTTGTTCCATTTGTCTATAGCATTTTTAATTATATTTATAATATCATTATAGCTTGTTATAATTAGATCTTTTATTGCACTATGTAGAACCATACCCAGGTAGTCAAGAGATTGTTTCCCAATAATGTTATTTTTGCAAATTTGTATTTTTTCTTTTTGTTTAGAAATAAGTAATGTGATTTTTGTTTATTAAATTGTAGACCAGACATTGACTGAAAGATATTTATTAAGGATTTTAATTCTGATAAAGTTACATCTGAGTTAGGTAATGTTAATAAAATATCATCTGCAAATAAAATCATTTTGGAGCAATTTTGATTATTTATGTCAATACATTTAATGTTTGGATTAATTCTAATAGAATGGCAAAAATTTTTATAGCCATTGCAAACAAAATGAGAGACAAAGGATAGCCCTGTTTAGTGCCTTTTGATAAAGGAATAGAATTTGAAGTGAAAGTCCTAATTTAACATAAGCAAAGTTATTTTTATAGATATTTTTTAAAAGAGAAGTAAAAGAAGAGGGAAAATCAAATAAGTTTAAAACTTTAAATAGATAATCCCAATTGAAAGAGTCAAAAACTTTTTCGATGTCTAGACCAATTATCAAAGCTTCTTTGTTATCCCTATTTAAATATTTGATAAGGGTTAATATTCTTCTTATATTATTGTGTGTGTCTGTTATATATAAAACCTGTTTGATCATTATTCATTATATAAGATAGTGGCATTTTTATTCTGTCTGACATGAAGATCTTATAATCATTGTTTAAGAGGAAATTGGTCTATAAGAGCTACACAATTGAGGATCTTTGTTTTCTTTTAGAATGGGGGTAATTAGTGAGTATTTCCAAGATGAGGAATCTTACCTTGTGTTTGAATTTGAACCAAAATTTTACAAAAAAAAAAAAAAAAAAGGATGTGATAGATGGAGGAAATAGTTTACAAATTTCTATAATTATGCCATCCATTCCTGGTGCTTTGTTTGATTTGAAATTTTTGACTTTATCTGCAACTTTTTTATATGAAATTTGTGTTTGAAGATTTAATTTTAATTCTTCATGAATTTTTATATTATTAAAACAATTTGAGCTTAATATTGAGAAATTGACCTCCATATTATTACAGTTATTTTGAACTGAGTAATGATATTTAAAAGGTTCATGTATCCCTCCAATATCTGATACTTTCTTTTTTTATACCTTCATGTAGTATTTTATAACATTATTGGACTTAGAATGCATCTTAGCTCTCATTGATAAGTTATACATATGGGAGACGAAGAATAAGAATTCAGTTTTAATCTCTCCATCGCCATATTTGCCTTATGAGATGTTATTAATATATTTTTATTTAATTCCTCAAGTTTCTTTTTGTTGTCAGTTTTATTTTTGGAAAGATTGGATGTTAAGTTGTCAATCTCGCCTTCATTCTTGCTTGATGGGTTCGGAGCTGATCCTCGGCTCCGACTCGGCACTTGCTAAGCTCGAGAGTCACTTTTACCAGCTCGAGGCAGCCCCATATCCCATGATGCAAGGCGGTAAGTACCCAGATCTCGTTTGCCTAAGCTGATGAGGTCCTCCTTTTACCAGCTCCTGGTAAGTGAATTATTACTTTACTATTTTAGCCCCTTTTTACAAAAAAAAACTTAAATTATTAGTTTTAACTTAGTTTTAATTCCTTTCTGACAGAAAATTTCCCTGTCTCCTCAAAACTTTTAGTCAGACTAAAACCCATCCCATCCCCCCCCCCCTGTTAGGGTGTGTGTGTGTGTCTGTTAGTGATACCTTTTGGTATATTTAATTTAATTTCTTGGACTGGTGTGTGTGTGTGTGTGTTTTACACCATGTCTAAAGAAAGGGTCTCAGGCTTTAAGAAGTGTGACTCGTGCTGTCAGAAGATGTCTCTGACAGACGGTCACACTTCTTGCCTGTACTGTCTGGGGCCTCTTCACCTGCAGGACTCCTGTGCTATATGTCATTCTTTTAGCCAGAGAGTCCTGCAGGAAAGAAGAAATAAATTGATTTTGAGGGGCCTTCTTAAGCCGGAGGGCTCTCCGGCTAAGTCGGCCCCATCTAAGACTTCTAAGTCTTCCAAGGCCCAGGCTTCTGTGTCCAAGCCTGTGGCCTCGGCTCCGACTCATTCAGAGTCGAGATCGGCTCCGGCTGGAGCCGATTCTGGGTTACCTAAACCTTCGTCACCGATGGCTATCGGTGCCGACTCTGGTTCGACCACTTCGGTGTTGGCTCCGATCAGTTCCAACCACCATGTGGCCCAGGCATCGGTGTCGGCTCCGATCGGCTCCGACACCCTTACATTTATGGCCGTATCGGCTCCGGCTGGAGCCGATACATCGAAGCTACCTGTCGGTGCCGATAAGTTGTCGGCTCCGACAGTTTTAGTAGTTTCATCGGCTCCGATGGTTCCTTCGAGGAAGAGGTCTAGGTCCCCTTCCTTGGAGCCGATACTTTCGGCTCCGGCTTCGCCTCTCCTCTCGGAGCGGAGCCATCGAAGCCGATCTTCAAGGTCATCCAGGCTTTCTGACCATGATTTGGAGAGAGTGGTCAGTAGACTACTAAAGTCACAGGCACTGGCCCAAATGCTACATAGTCCGTCTCAGCAGACGACTATTAGTCCACACCCCATTGCAGTTCCTCCTTCGACTCTACCCCAGAGTTTGGAGTTGGAGTTTTCGGGAATAATTTCTGCTACGGCTGAGGGACAGATACCCCCTTCTGCTCCTTCAGCCTCTACTCTTATCTCCTCTTCGAGACCTTCCTTAGAGGGATTCGGTGGCGGGCTTCCCTGGTCTCCTCCGAGGGGTGAGTGGCATCGGACCCTTGTCCGACCCGCTCTTCCCTTGGAGCCTCGGCCTTGGTGAGCTCGGCTCCGACATCTGCCTCGGAGCCTTCCTTTTCGGTGGGTCCTGGAGTTCCTAGCTCTTCGGAGCGGGTTCTCTCGGACCTCCCTGGGAGGAGCCTTGAGGTGATGAAGAGTGTGCTGGCCTCTGGACTCAGCCAGCAGTCTGTTCCCTTAGCTCCTCCCTCTATAGTGCCTGTTGACATCTCTGCCACTTCTCTTGCTCCCGGACCCAGAAATCCTCCGCCTCAGGTTTCCCCACTGGGAATATCTCCCTCTTCTGAGGATTCTCCTGATTTGTCGGGTGATCCTCCGCGGAAGAGGACTTGTAAGAGGAAACACGTAGACTCCCGAGTCTATCACTGGATACTGACTTAGATGAGTCAGAGGGATCCCCAAGATCCCCTCTGAGGATGTCTCCTTCTCAGACACCCTAGAACTCCTTAGACAGAGGGGAAACTGGCCCACCAACAATCCCTCTGAGGATGAGTCAGTATACCTGGAGGCGTTTGGATCTCGGCCCTCCACCTCCTGGGTGTCTCCGCCTTTCGACCCCCTTATGCAGGTTATTGCTCGAAGGCGTGGACTGCTCCTGACTCTGTAGAGCCTGTCCCTAGGAGGCCTTCTAAATTTATTACTGCCCGTCAGACAAGCAATTCCTTACAAAGGTGTCCCGCTGATGCCATGGTGGTGGCGGCTGCCACCAAGAAGGAACTTGCAGATCCTTCCGTACCTGTCCATCCTCCTAATAAGGACTCTAGGACCATGGATAGATATGGTAGCGGATGTTTTCTTCAACGACCTTTGCTATCGTTCGCTGAACTATCTTTGTCACTTCACCAGACTCCAAAGGGATATCCTTAAGGAGCTAGGTGAAGTTGTGCAGGATCCTACAGCTGCGGGGCTCAGGAAAAATTGCTTCACAGCTAGGAACCCTTAACTCCATTGCAAACTCCTCCATGCGGCTTATATCATATGCTGCTGATGGAGCTTAGTAGGCCAGGTACAGGTGTGGCTCTTAGACGCCAAGCCTGGATGTGACTATGTAATTTTGCAGATCCCTTTAAGGCGTCCTTCACAAACTCTCCCTTTGATGGGTCAGCTTTGTTTGGCCCTCAAGTGAAGGAAACGTTGACCAGGTGTGAGCAGGACAGCAAAACTCTTTCTGCCGTAGGAGTCCGTTTTTCCACCCCTTCTAGACCTTATCCCAAAGGACAGAAGGGTGGCAAAATGTGGTTCCGCAAATCCCAAGGAGTCACGCCGGATTCACGTGGTCAGTTTACCCTAGAGGCAGAGGGGGTAACAACAACAGACGCCGCTCTAGAGGCAGAGGGGGTCCACAAAACCAGGGAAACAGAGAGTCTCTCTCTGACAAGCCCTTTCAGCATCCCTGAGATGTTGCCCGGCTGTCCCTCCTTGGAGGCAGTCGGGGGAAGACTATCACTGTACCCAGAAGCCTGGCGTTCTCTCACTCAAGACAGATGGGTACAGTCGATCATATCCGAGGGTTACATAATTCCTTTTGAGGAAAGTCCTTTCTATCCCTCAAATTCCCTCCCAGACGTACCACCCGGTCTAAGGGAAATTGCAGAGTTGGAAGTCTCAAAACTACTGCAAAAAAGAGCCATTCAGCCAGTTACAACAGACCATTCAGAGCCGGAAACTACTCAAGGTTCTTTTTGGGTCCCCAAAAAGACGGGAGACTGGAGACCAATATTGGATCTCAGCAGACTCAACAAGTCTGTGAGGAAGACAAGATTCCGAATGGTCACTCTTCAGTTGATTCTACCCTTCTTGCAGAAGGACAACTGGATGTGCTCAATAGATCTTCAGGATGCATACTATCACATAAAAATTCACAGACGCTCCAGGAGATTTCTCCGCTTTCGGCTGGGGTCCAGTCATTTCCAGTTCAGAGCCCTGCCCTTTGGTCTCACCACAGCCCCCAGGGTGTTCACCAAATGCATGGCAGTGGTCACGGCTCACCTGAGACGTCAAGGATTCCAGGTGTTTCCGTATCTCGACGACTGGCTCCTGTCAGCCACCACCAGGCATCAGCTTGTTCAAGCCAGGGATTACACAATAAATCTTTGTTCTCATTTGGGCATCTCGATCAACTTGAAAAGTCATCCTTATTGCCCTGCCAGTCTATT
The DNA here is from genome assembly GCF_019279795.1 of Protopterus annectens. NCBI lineage: Eukaryota > Metazoa > Chordata > Ceratodontiformes > Protopteridae > Protopterus > Protopterus annectens. The sequence continues at coordinate 653,486,752 of NC_056726.1, forward strand.
ACTTTCATAGGCGCAAACTTAAACACTGTTCGGATGTCAGCTACCCTTACAGACCAAAGAGTTTCAGACATTCAAAGTCATGTCAGGATCATTCTAGCCAACAAGAAGGTACAGGCCAGAATGGTTCTAAAAGTATTAGGTCTCATGGCTGCGGCCATTACTCTTCTTTCCCTGGCTCGCTTCTACATGCACCTTCTTCAGTGGATGTTGTTCACTCAGTGGTCTTACCAACAACTTCCAATGCGTCACCACATTCTGGTGACACAGATTTGCAAAAATCATCTTGCTTGGTGGATCACTTCTCCCCAGATTCACCAAGGCAGACACTTTGTACCCCCATCCCCGGTAGCCACTGTCACCACGGATGCCTCCCTGATCGGGTGGGGGGGGCATTATCAGGACAGGATGGTTCATGGGACGTGGCAACCGTTCGAGTACCACCTGCACATAAATGTCCTAGAGATGAGAGCAGTGCTTTTAACGTTGCAAGCCCTCAACGACTTTCTTCCTGTAGGGACAATTGCAGTCCACACAGACAACATGTCTGTAGTTTGGTATATCAACAAACAGGGCAGAACCAAGTCCTACCCTTGTGTCGAAGCGCTCAGACTGTGGCAATGGGCGATCTCCTCTCATCGGTTTCTGGTAGCAATGCACATCCCTGGGAAAACCAACATTTTAGCGGACAGATTGAGCAGAGCTATTCTCATGCCTCACGAGTGGTCTCTCAAGCAATCTATAGTGGAGGAGATTTTTCTGGAATGGGGTCGCCCATGTTGCGATCTTTTTGCTACTCCCCAAAACAGAAAATGCCCAGACTTCTTCTCTCTCTTCCCTCTGTCAGGCCATCCCCCCAGAGACGCTCTGACCCAGGATTGGCCCCAGGGACTTCTTTATGCTTTTCCTCCTTTTCCTCTAATCCCTCAGGTTATCCAGAAAGCTACCGTTTTGAGAGCCAAAATGATTCTCATTGCTCCTTACTGGCCTCGACAAATTTGGTTTCCGTTCCTCCATCGTCATCTTTTGGTGCAGCCATGGCATCTGGACCCAGTGCCAGATCTTCTGGTTCACCAATCCGGTCAGCTGCACCGGTCTATCCCTTCTCTCAACCTCTCAGCATGGTTGCTCCACTTCCTTCCTTAGCCAGGCTTCCTTTGATCTCTAACCCTGTTAGAGACATCATAGTAGCTTCTTTAAAATCCTCTACCAGGAGGATTTATACAAGCAAATGGAAGCGTTTCTCTTATTGGGCTAAAGCCAAGAATATCGATCCCTTCACTGCCCCAGTTCAGGCAGTTTTGGACTTCTTAGCGGAGATTTTTCATGCAGGCTCCTCTTCTTCCACAGTTAGAGTTCAACTGGCTGCTATCTCGAACTTTCATGTCGGGATCGCAGATCACAATATCATGTCCCATAGGTTTTGTAAAGCCTTCTTGAAAGGAATTTTCCTTCTAAAGCCTCCAATCAGGAATCCTCCTCCTCAATGGGATCTAAATTTAGTGCTGACATCCTTGATTCTTCCCCCCTTCGAGCCAGCTGTTTCTTGCTCGCTAAAATTTCTTTCTTGGAAAACATTATTCCTAGTAGCTATTACATCGGCCAGGAGGGTGTCTGAACTTCATGCTCTTTCGGTTCGACCCCCCTATTTGGTCTTTCACAAGGACAGAGTATTATTGAGAACTAATCTGACCTTTTTGCCTAAGGTCGCCTCAAAGGCTAATTTGAATCAATCCATTGATCTCCCTGTATTTTTTCCAAACTATTCAAACAGATCGGAACAAAAATTACATTATCTTGATGTCCACCGCCAACTCAGATATTATTTGGACAGAACTAAACAATTTAGGAAATCCGATCAACTCTTTGTTTCCTATGTGGATAACAGGAAAGGCCTTCCTGTCTCTAAAGTGACTTTATCTAGATGGCTTTCTTCTGTCATCTCTGAAATTTATCTGCTCAGGGAAAACAGCTGTGCTCAAAACCTAAAGCACATTCAACTAGGAGCTTAGCTACTTCTACAGCCTTTCAAGCTAGACTTCCTTTAGACACTATTTGTGCAGCGGCCACTTGGGCCACTCCTCATACTTTTGTTTCCCATTACAAATTGGACTTGGCCTCCAGGGACAGAGCCAGTTTTGGCTCTACAGTCCTCAAGAGTCTGTTCCATTGAGCCACCCAGGATAGAGGTGCTAGGGACGCGGTCCCATCAAGCAAGAATGAAGGCGAGATTGACAACTTAACATTAAGAAGTTATGTACCTACCATAACGTTCCATGTTAGTTGTCTTCTCGCTTCTTTCTTCGACCCTCCCTCCTTCCCCAGGCCTGGACAGACCTTTCTACAAGAGATTGTTATGCTGAAGACCATTCAGAACTGGTCCTTCTTTCATCCTGTAGGCTTTCTTTCTTCCTTTGGGAAGTATTTATGCTTGGTGCTATTGCCCTTTGTCATCAAACGAGATCTGGGTACTTACCGCCTTGCATCATGGGATATGGGGCTGCCTCGAGCTGGTAAAAGTGACTCTCGAGCTTAGCAAGTGCCGAGTCGGAGCCGAGGATCGGCTCCGAACCCATCAAGCAAGAAAGAAGGCGAGAGAAGACAACTAACATGGAACGTTATGGTAGGTACATAACTTCTTATTTTAGCTAATAAAAGTTAAGATTGAATATCTTGTAATTCTAGCTACTATCATTATTTTAATGTATATTCAAACCAAGTAAGTATTTTACCATATCTGTAAGCTTTTATTGTATCCCAAATAATAACAATGTTTATATCTGGTGTAAAGTTTGTTTTAAGGAAAATGTATAGTTCCAAAGTTAGCCATGGTTAAAAATCTTAGATTTTAGTTATGTAAGCAGGAATTCTGGTTGTAAAGGAAGGTCTTTTGAAATCTTTTGAAACTTAAATGTAAGTAAATCAAGATCAGACAATGGGCAAGGAAGTATGGAAAAATGGAAAATGTTAGAGAACAGATCATGGAAGACTAAAATTTTGTCTATTCTTGTTTGGGTGCCAAATCTATGATCTTGATGTGAAAAGTTAAAAAAATAGTGTACTGCATAATAGCTTTCTGTGACTTTTAAAATAAAATTCTGCTATAAAAGCAGGTTCTAAGTCAGTTAAAGTTTGGTTGTTGTGGTTGTTTCCAGAGTAGTCCTGTGGTTGTTGCTTTCCAGATCAGTAGTTATCACTCAGTTTGTTTTCCAGAGCTGTTTAGCAGTAATAGTAGGAGTTGTTATTGTAGTCGATGAGGACCAGACAACAGCCTGAAGAGTAGGCATAAATTCATATCTTGCCTGGCAGAAGTAAGGGTATCATCCTGCCATGTTGAGTTAATTAGATTAGACAGGGACAGTTAATTTTAAGATAGTTAAGGAACTATGGTTAGATAGTTAGTGTTTTTCTGCAATCAATGTGAAATATAGCCTACAGTGTTATTTTCATAATTCCTTTGTGTGAAACTCTGTGGTTTATTGTAATCAGTTATTCAGTGTGTATAAATGTTTTAAATCATTTTATTTATTAAATATTTTATTGCGCCTGGTTATTTAGAAAGTGTTTTTAGTAACCTGAGAGTGTTTATGCTTATTGTGATAACAACAGGGCCACTTCAAAAAGCCTTACTGCTTGGATAACATGCTACAATTTATATCAACATTTATTTTATCCAATATAATTAAACATCCTTTTGAAGAGTATTGTGGTATTTGACTGGTGGCAGCCATTACCTTGTAATTTAGGAAAGAGGATATAGCAGGTAAATCTGTGCCAGTCTTTCACAAGAGTGTTTGTATGTGTGAATATCAAATATTTAAGAGTGAGTGTGTCATATACTTAGAACTGGGACACAGTGTTCTGCAGTGGTTAGTGTGAAGACTCATTTGGGGACCTGGAGTGAAGCATATAGTCTAGCCCCAGGTTTGGAGCCTGTTCCTCATGTACTCCTAGGAGAAACTGTGTATTTCTATCTCTGCCTTCAGTGACAGTCCATTACTGGTGACAGTGGTGAGGATTAAGGCTCCTTAGTTACTACCTCAGGTTTAAGTGGGGTTGTCACATTATTTAGTGGTAGTGGTAGGATGAACTGGAAGTTGAGGAGAGAGAAAAGCAGTGTTATCATGAACTGGAAACCAAATGTTTGGAGACCGAGACGAGACAGTGTCAGTATGAACTGTGACATTTGTAGATTAAAGCTGAAGAAAATGAGAGGCAGAGACAGTACGAAAAGGAGCTTCTAACCCTTCGACAGGGTCATGGAGGTAATGGAGAAGGGAATGACTGAACCCTAGAAGCCATAAAGGTCAGTAAACGTTTTCCTCAGTACAGGGTGGGAGATTACTTAGATAGTTTTATTTATATATTTGAGAGGGTATGTAAACAATATAATATTGACCAAGGGTTCTGGGTATGGTTCCTGATGTCCTTACTCCATGGTAAAGCTGTTAATGCAATAGCTAAACTGTCTGATATTGATTGTTTGAATTACAATCATGTAAAACAATATTTACTTGATTGTTTTAAATTGACTTCTAAAATGTATAGAAAAAAGTTTCCTGAACATAGACACAAGGCAGATGAAAGTATATGTGATTACATTGCTGATTTAAGTACTTACTTTCACAGGTAGGTGAGTGGGTGTCAGGTCACCACTTTTGAGGGACTGGCCAACCTTTTGGTGAGGGAACAAGCTATCAGCACTTTGTCTGAGGACGTGAGGATCTGGTTAGCAGACCAAGAGTGTAACTCTGCAAATGAGCTGGGGAGAAAAAGGGATCTCTACTTGGCAAGCAGGGCACCACTGCATAAAAAAAGGAATACGCAGTGCTGTACATGGACATAAGGGAACCCATGGAGCTCAGCCTAAACCACTCCAACAGAGTTCACCAGTAACAGGGGAAGCCAATAGTTCAAGCACATGGCCAAGATCAGGGATTAGATATTTCAAATGCAATCACAGGGGCCATGTAGCATACAAATGTCCATTGAAGCAAGGTGAGAAACAAAAGGTGTGGGAGTCAGCAAGTGGGAATGACAGAATGACAGTGATAAGTTGTCTGGAAACAACAGAGGTGCCAAACTATCACCAAAATTTGTATCCTATCCTAGTGGATGAAAGACAGACCATTGCTAAGAGAGACACAGCTTCTGATATAACCATTGTGAAACCTGCAGTGGTTAAGGAGGAGACTACTTGCTTGGGCAGTCCACACCAGTCAGATTTTTGGGTGGGATCCCATTCCATATACCTTTGGCCAGGGTTCATCTTCACTGGGAGGGTGGTAAAGGGAACAAGAAGGTAGGTGTGTTTGAGAATATCCCTGCAGATGTCTTAATAGAGAATGATTTTGATATTATAGCACCTTGTGTGCATGCAGTGATGCACAGTGAAGCTTGGAAACAGGCAGGTAGGTCTGGTAACCTGGAGGAGACCAAGACAGATCCTATGCCTGAAGCTGGGGCTGGTGATGTGGTTACTTCTGGGAGTGAGCTACCTTTTAGCAGTGAGCCTGAAGGTGAACCACAGCTACTTGTACATACTGGTGTTATCATGGAGATGGTGACTGCAAGGACAGAGGTGAATGATGGTATCCAGACTGACAGTGAGGCAACACTGACAGGGGATACTGAATTTCCTGTGGAAGGGGAGCTGAGTAGGGCCATAAGAGTAGAGATGAGATAGGCTGAACTTATGGACTCTATATTATGAAGCTTTAGAGAGATGTAGGTAAGGAGGCACCTGGTGCTCATGGAAGAGTGGAGTCTGTATACTGAAATAAAGGGTTACTGTACAGAGAGTGGACCCCTGAGGCAGGTTTAGAGGATGAGGTAATACAGCAGTTGGTAGTACCAATATCCTACCATCTGGCATTTCTAGCCATAGCCATGGCATTCCTTTTCTAGGCCATGTGGGCATAAAGCATAGTAAGAGAGATGCATTATGCAAAACTTTTATTGGCCTGGGATTGCAAAAGATGTAAAGGGGTACTGCAGGACCTGTGAGCAGTGCCAAAAGGTAGGCAAGGTGGGAGACAAGGTCAAGGCTCTGTTGATGCCTTTGCCTGTGAATGAAGAGCTGTTTCAGAGGGTAGCCATGGATCACATGATCATGGGATCATAGGAAGTTACTAGGCTATTGGCCCTGATACCATTACAAGACTAGCCAAGAATTTAGCCCATGTTCCAACAGGTCAGCACCCTATGCCACTATCCAGCAGGGACACAGGTGGAATTCCAGGGGTATATTTTTTGTTCCCCATCCAGTTATCCAGGTTGTGCTTAAAAAATGGTTAATGAGGTACTCTGCTTTACGTGGAGAGTTAGTCTATTCCACAAAAGGGGGAGTCTCTGTGACACAAATCTGTCCCACCAACAAGTCCTATTGATGTCACAGACCAGGTTGAGGTCGTGCATGTGTGCTACTTGAGTGGAGCTTGACTTGTGGATATACAGCAGTCCCATCAGGGTGGAGTCTGAGATTCTTTGTATGCCAGAAAGCAATCACCTCTGTGCAGTCTGTGGGAGACTGATATTGCAGGGGCCTTTGAGTACTCCAACTTCTACAGGAAAGAAGTATATCCTGGTGCTGATGGATTATGCTACCAGCTACCCTGAGGTGGCGGCTCTTCCCTCCATTGAGGCAGAGAAAGTGGACAAATGCCTTGTTAGAAATTTTCAGCAGGGTAGGTTTTCCAAGGGAGATACTGACTGATGAAAGTGCCAACTTTATGTCAGACCTGCTGACTTGTCTGTGGAAGTACTGTGGGGTGACGAACTTGAAGACCATTCCCTACCATTCCCAGACTAATGGTCTTGTTGAGAGGTTAAACTCTACACTCAAGTCCATGCTACAGGCATTTGCGGACCAGTTTAAGAGGGACTGGGGCAAATGTTTGCCCCATCTGTTGTTTGCTTACAGAGAGTTTCCCCAGGAATCCACAGGTTTTTCACCCTTTATGTTGCTATATGGGCATAGGGTGAGAGGGCCTCTAGATTTGATTCGAGATGAGTGGGAGAGTGAGTGTGAATCCCACAAGGAATCTGTTGTGGCATGTGTCCTAAACCTCAGGACAAGGCTCAGGGAACTCATGGTTTTGGCCCAGGAGAACCTGGCAGAAGCCCAACAGCAGAAAAAGGTCTGCTATGACAGGAATGCTTGAGCTAGAGAGGATGCGGTTGGGCAGCAGGTAATGGTTTTCATTCCTGTCAGACACAACAAGCTGCAGGCAGCTTGGGAGGGACCCTACAAGGTGGTAAGGAAGGTCAAGGATGTTAACTATATGGTAGAACTGCTAGGCAGGAGGCAGGGCCACATGTTGAAAACTTACCATGATAGGGAGGCCCTTGTGCTGAGTAGTTGCAGCAGATTGCAGGAGGAGTCTGAGGGGATCTGGTAAATAACCTCCTCAATGAGGCTTGGACTGATACCTCAGTGGAAGGGGTAGCAATGTCCCAGGAGCTATCCCCTACCCAGGTTCAAGAAATTCAAGCAGTGTTATATGTGTTTGGGGACATGTTCACTGGGAAACCAGGGTGCACCCACCTGATGCAGCACCATGTGGTCACAGGACCCAAAAGGCCTATTAAGCAGGCCCTTTATAGGGTGTCTGAAAGAGTCAAACAGACTCTGAGGGAGGAGGTACAGGAAATGTTGAAACTAGGGGTCATTCAGGATTCCAGCAGTCCATGGACTTCCCCAGTGGTGCTGGTACCAAACAAGTATGGCAGCACCATGCTCTGTGTGGACTACAGGAAATTAAATAGTCACACAGAGTCTGATGATTACCCCATGCCTAGGACAGATGAAGCCCTAAAGCAGCTGGGTTGGGCTAAGTATCCTACCACCATTGATCTTACTAAGGGTTACTGGGAGGTGCCCTTGACTCCCAGTGCTAGAGAGAGGTCAGCCTTTGTGACTTGGATGTGTTCACAAAGATGCCCCTTGGGATGAAAAAGGCCCCAGCAACTTTCCAGAGGCTGGTAGATCATATCTTAGCAGGAGCAGGAGATTTTGCCCTTGCTTACCTAGATGATATTGCCATCTACCGCCATTACTGGCAAGAGCACCTTCAGCATGTCAGGGAGGTGCTGGGCAGTTTTCAGATGGCAGGGTTGACCATTAAGCCTAGCAAATGTCAGGTGGGTATGGTGGAGGTTTCCTACCTGGGACATAGAGTGGGGAGTGGTAAGATCAGACCAGAACCTGCCAAAGTGGAAGCCATTCAGGCATGGCCTGCCCCTGTTACCAAAAAGCAGGTGAGGGCATTCTTAGGGACAGCAGAGCACTACAGAAAGTTTGCCCCCAGTTATAGTACCATAGCTGCTCCCCTCACAAATCTGACAAGGAAAAACAGGCCAGATAAGGTAGTGTGGACCTCAGCATGTGAGCAGGCATTCCAGAAGCTTAGTAAGTCCACATTACAGCAAAGAATGTATTGTTCAGGTGGATGCTTCAAATCATGGGGTGGGAGCTGTACGTAGACAGGTTTCCTGAGAGGGAGAAGAACACCTAGTGGTTTATCTCAGCCATAGGCTCCAACCCAGGGAGGAATGCTATGCAGCTGTAGAAAAGGAATGTTTTGCCATAGTGTGGGCACTGCAGAAACTTCAGCCTTATCTGTATGGAAAGAAATTCACTGTAGTTACAGACCACAATCCCTTAATATGGCTACATCGAGCCTGCCAGCTAAATGCCAAGTTACTAAGGTGGAGCCTAGGGTTGCAAGCATATGATATGATATGATAGTGCAGCACTGCAGTGAATTTAGCAATGCCACTGCAGATGGGCTGTCAAGACAGGGAATGGGATAAGGTATTCCCAGATAGGCTCAACCCTCTCAAGCAGCGTTTCTCAAGGGTCACTTGAAAAACTAACGTGAGCTCTCATGGGGGGAGAAGTGTGACAAACTGAAATGCTGCCAGCCCAGCTATCTGTAATTTTGTAAATAATCATATGTCATTTGTGAATACTAATATGATCCATAGGCTTGTCTTACAAATGTAAGAGAACTATATGTTATGTGTATATTAAACTATTGGTGCAGAAGTGTGTGTTGAACAGTATGTTATGAACTGAGCTTCAAGAATGTAACCACAGTGTACCCTGCTGGAAAAGAGCAGAAATGTGTATAAACTGTATACCAGTGCAGATAGTTTAAATGGAAGAAGTCAGGACATACAGAGTTAACTTGCAAAACTTCAAGAAAATAAGTTGAAATCATTTATGACTGTGCTATAAAACTTAGTTAATGCAAAGAGACACAATGTCTAGAGTTGGACATTTTCCTATTGTCTTGAAACAGAAATATTTACTATGTTTCAAATGTAAAAGTGTTTAACTGTTTTATGACTTCCAGTTCTAGGCAACCTTCTGAGAGATATGTACCTCTGACACAGAGGTGCTAAATTCTAAGTTTTGGTTAGCATGGGAATTGAAGGCATGTGAGAAAGAGTGATGTCATCCCAGCTAACCCAGCAGTAATGTGTATTATTAATTTAAGAACTATCTCAGAGAGTGAGTCTGTGCATCTTGTATTTGTCTTTGGATCTGACAACATCCTCTCATGAGAACTTGCCTTGCTAATAGTAAGTAACTAGATTAAAGTGTTTTCTTTTAGATATAGATAGGAATATAGTGAAGATTAGTTTATATGTTTTCTGTATTTATTTGAGACTGTCCTAGAATGTTGTTTTAAAATATTTCCTGTTATTCTGAACTTTGTAGTCACTGTGCTGAGTTATTGAATATTGTCTTGTTCTTTATTATTTATTAATAAATATATTTAAACCTTTTACTTCTGGCTGGTTTGTTTAGATATATTTAAGCTCTTAGAGTACTTGCATATGTATTCGGTGATACTGTACAGGCCACTCCTAAATAGCCTTGAAAGTATTGGTCAGACGTACCATTTGGATAATAGGAACATTACACAGTAAAATTGGTCACCATTTGGGAAGGGCCTTAAAGTAGCTGATAAGAGGTTCTAGTGGCAGTGCTAACTACCTTATGGTCTGGACAGAAGGGGGCATAGCTAGTAAACCTATGCCAGCCTTTCCCAGGTGTATGTCTGTGTATAAATCAAATCTCAAAGTGTGTGTGTGTATGTGTGTGTGTGTGTGTGTGTGTGTGTCAGCTACTTGCGCAGGGACACAAAGCACTGGTTGGACAGAGAGAGTGCTGGGAGGACTTGGCTTGGAACTCTGGCTAAGGACTCAACTCTATAGCTGTGCCAGTGGGGATCTGGAGAAAGAGGGAGAAACCAGCCCCAGACTGACTGTGATCTCTGTGTGCTCTTAAGGGAAATTGCACTTTACTGTGTGTGTACTTGTCATTTTCCCAATGTGCATGTCCCTCACTGGTGCTAGTGGTGAGGATTGAGGGTCCTTGATTACTGGGCCAGTGCAGTGGTGGCACAATTCTGTAGTGCTAATTGTGCAGTGTATGCTTGAAAACTAGAATGTCTATGTTTTTTTGCATGCTCATTATCTGTGTATTCTATATTTGTATACTATATTGATGTATATGTGTTCTGTTGCACTGTATGTCGCACAATATGTGTATGCTTATTCATGTTGCAAATGCAAATGTGGTGAACCCTGACTGTAATATTGACTGGAACCATTCTCCTAGGATCTCCTCTTTAATTAAGGTCTGCCCAGATGGCCATCCAAGTTAATAAACAGAAACACATAAATAAAATGTAACACAAGTTGTTCACTTGTTTATTTTGCTTGTTATAAAACTGTAAAGAAAGTGTAATCCCCCCTCTGGTAGCCTGCTAGTTATTGTCATCATCAGGTAACAAATTTGTTTACTTGTATTTTACAGATTTATATCCAAATGAAGACTAACAGATAGTAGGCGTCTGTATTTTTTAAGGCCTCAACAAGGCTCTATAGAATGGATAGCATTTTGCCACATAATTTCTCAGAACATGCCTTAAAGGAAAACTCCACCCTCTCATATAGTTTAACGCCATTGTTAGGTTTCTTTTCTCCCTACAATGTGGTTCCAGCATTGTGTATGTACCAGAAACCTGCTTGTAGTTTTTAAAACTTTTATTTCCTTGCATTGGAGTCAAAGGAAGGGAAAGCCCACCTACTTCTTTTTAACTCAACTTTTCACATACTTTGCAGAGAAATCCATCTCCACCTGCATGACATATCATAGACACAGTTAAATCTGTAGTTTACCCTGTCAGGTACTGTTGTCAATCTTAGATGGGTAATTAATTCTGCTAATGTCAGGAACACAGCAGCTGATATAAAAAAGACAGAAAGCTGTAGAATTGTTTCCACTGTTTTTATTGCAGAGGGGAGGATAACTTAACACTCCCCTTTCATAGCAAAACAAAGCAATTAGATGAGGAAGGGGTTTAAAGGCAATTGCAACTCTTCTGACAAATTTACATAAGGAGCAACACAGTATTGAAATTCTAATCTTTAAATGTTATTTATAATAGTTTGTGTTAAGATAACGTGAGAGTAGTAGCAAAGGTTTCTGTGACATTTAGAGAAAAGTCAGTAAATATTTTTTCTTGTAAAGTATAAATGCATTTACCATTTTCAAGCCCCCCCTACACACACACACACACACACACACACACACACACACACACACACACACATCCACACAAACACAAACACACACACACGCCAGAACTGCAGAAAGAGAGTCAGGTGGCAACCCTATCAACTAGGTGCACTGATACTGTTCATAAAAAAGGTCTTTTATGCTTTGTGTGACATCCTTCCAGAGGGGGATGCATATCTAGTACATGCAGCTCCATTGTAAGAGATTCCTAGTGACTTTGACTCAGTCATTGAATTGTCAGACAGCAACCATAATATACAGCTGAATTTACTTTAACATACATTTACTATCTGCCCTTGTATTAAAAACACTAAGAAAAGGAAATCAGAAGTACTTAACTGTGTTTAAATGCACACACGCTTTTGTACACATGTATTTTATAGACATACACATATACAGAAACACACACACTATGTGTGTGTGTATGTGTGTGTGTGTGTGTGTGTGTGTGTGTGTGTGTGTGTGTATGTATATACAATTTATTTATTTTTATTGTACATTTGTTGACCAGGAAAGTCCGCCTGAAACTAGGTCCATTTACAGCGGAGTCCCGGGGAGAAAAGCTCCACAACTAAACAATATGTACAGTGATATTTTTACAATCCAAGAAGATATTTCATACAAGAAGAACACATTTACAATGGTTTGTTAAAGCTAGCTTAATTTATACATATTATGCCCTGAATGGCAGTTTTGTATGCCTTGGGAGAAAAAAACTCCACCGTAACAATACAGTCAGCAGAGACATCACATAAGACAGTATAAATTGACAATATTTTGTGCTAAGCAAGTTTAAATGTATCCAGAGGTAGGCCCTGTATAGCAGTTTTGAGGAGTTCTTAGTACTGTAATATAGAGACAGTGAGCAGAGTATAGAGGAAGGTCGTAAGTATTTGAGGAGAGCAGTAAAGCATTTATGTGATGCAAGGCAGAGCCAGGAATGCAAGAGGTGTGAGTGATTTTTTGAAGAGTGAGATATATGGTGCTGAGAAAATATTCTGGGGGAGGTTATTCCACATTTTTGCTATGGTATGAAAGAAAAGAGCTTTTCCTGCAGTGTTGTTGGCATTAGTTATACGTAAAAGGGTTTTGTTGGATGAGCGGTGCGGACGGTTTGCTGAGTATTTGTTCAGTAGTTGGTTTAGGGCTGGAGTCTTGTGGGGATTCTTTAGGATGTTATAGGTGAGGACTAGTTGGTGGTAACTAATTAAATGAGGAAGTTTTAACCACTGAAGCTCCTTTAGAACAAGGCAAGGATGGCTTCTAAAAGCAGAGTTATTGGCAAATTTAGCAATCTTATTGTAACATGACTGTAGTTTGTTCATGCCTGTTTTCCTAATGTGGGTTAGGATTGGAGATGCATACATTAGGGTAGACAGAAGGTGGGTTTGGGCTAGGGTGACCCGTGCTTGGTCTGATAGGAAGTGTTTGTGTTTGTATAGGGTTCATAATTTTTTATGTACTTTTTTAATGGTTTGAGAGATATGGATATCAAAGTGAAGATCTTTATCTATTTCAATGCCAAGGAGCTTAGTATGGAGGGAGGGGGAAATTGTGGTGCCATTTTTGGAGGTGATGGTGAAGGAAAGAGGTGTGGATCTGTATTTGTTAGGGGTGAATAGGAGTAATTTGGTCTTGTTGGGGTTAAGAATCAGTTGGATATCAGTAATCCATTTTTCAACAGAGTTGAAGGATTCCTGGGTAAGGTTTTGAAGAGTGGTTAGGGATGGGGCTGAGCAGATTAAGGTGGAGGCATCTGCGTACTGTATAAGTGACCCATGCAGTGTGGAGGTGTGCAGTCTGTTGGTGAAAATAGTAAAGAGCCCAGTATTGAGCCTTGTGGAACACCTGTGGTGGATGAAAGTAAAGGTGATAGTACTCCTTGTCATTTGACTGTTTCCTATCAGAGTGATGTTTTTTGAACCAATCAGTTGTGGAGGGGGCAAAGGACATGGAGGATAGAATGTCTAGAAGTAGGTTATGTGAGACTATGTCAAATGCCTTAGAGAGATCTAAGAATATGGCTGATACAAAGTTGTTGTTATTTCTAAGATGGTTAACCTGGTTTGTAAAAGACAGAAGAGCAGTAGTTGTACTATGATTTGCGCGGAAGCCATGCTGAGTTGAGGAGAGGAGATTATGTGAGGTTAGGAAATGCATCATTTGGGTGTGAATACATTTTTCAAGGAGCTTGGACAGGGGGATAGGATAGCAATGGGGTGGTAGTTTGATAGCTCATAGGAGTTGCCACCTTTGTGTAGGGGGATAATATATGATACTTTCCATACTTGGAAGATGTAAGCGTCTTGTATGGAGCAGTTAATCAGAATTAAGACAGGGTAGGCTAGGGACTCTGCGGCTAATTTTAGGAAATTAGTGGGTAAGCCATCAGCTGCGAGAGTGGTAGGTTTTAGTTTTGAGAGTAGTTTTTTGACTATGGAGGTTGGTACAGGTGAGAGAGTAAATGATGGTATATTATTGTGATCCTTAGTGGGGGTGGATAGAGAGTTATTGCTAGATAGCTGGGTAGATAGTGATAGAATAGAATCTGTGAAGTGATTGAGAAGCTATGCTGTCATTATTAGTTTTTGTGTTGGGAGCTGGGGTGGTAGTTTTGCCAGGTTTCAGAAGGGAATTGATAGCCTGCCAGAACTTTTGGGGGGTTTTGGAATGTTTGTTTTGGATATTTAGGAAGTAGATTTGTTTATCTAGTTTTGTTTGTCTTTTGACTTGATTACGAAGTTGTTGATAGTTCTGCCTATTTAAGCCAGTGTTGTTCTTTTTCCAGATCTTCCAGGCATTGTCTCTGGCTTTTAGTAAGCCTTTTGTGGTCCTAGTCAGCCAAGGGGCATAGTTTACTTTGGTTCTAAGTTTTGTAATGGGAGCTACTGTATTAAGAACATTCATAAAAGTACTATTGAAAAGTTTAACTGCCTGGTCTAGTGCTAGAGTATGTAATGGGTGCCAATTACATTGTTGTAACATACTATTAAGAATTTGTGGATTTACTTTGTGCTCATCTCTAGTTTCCTTATTCAGTATGAGTTTGGGTATGCTTACCTTTTTACGAAGAAGGAAAGTGGGGCAGTGATCACTGAGTGCATCAGGTAGGCAGCCCATGTGATAATTCTGCTTGGGGAAGTTTACTAAAGTCCAATATAGAATTGACTGTTTCTGGGATTTTTTTGTCCACTCTGGTGGGTTCTTGGATTAGTTGTGAGAATCTGAATAAGTTAATATGGTTTGTGGGATTGCTAGAATTGCAGGATAGCCAGTCTAGGTTTTGGTCTAATAACAGGATAGTTTCTTGTGGCAGGTTGGCTGTAGCCCATTGCAAGATTTCCTCTATTATTGGGGAGTTATTTCCTGGAGGGATATAACTGCATAGGATGTTGATTCTCTTTCTGTTTTTTAGAGATAAAATTGAGCCTAATGTTTCTGCATTTAGGAATTTGGGAAGTGGGGTTTGCAGAGGCTGGAGGTTGAGTGTGTTTTTAAATAGAATTGCAACTCCACCTCCCTTTCTAGCATCTATGTCTAGTCTTAAGATGTTATAGCCTGGTGGGAGAATTTCTTCATTTTGGGTGGAGGGTTTTAGCCAGGTTTCAGTAATGGTTAGTAAATTTGGGGAGTAGTGGGCTATGAATGTGTGTAGGTCATGCAGTTTGTTAGATATACTTCTTGAGTTTAGGTTAATAATAATAATTAGGTCTGATTTCTGTTTGTGTGAGAGAAAGTTGTTACATGGACCTGGGTTGGGGTGTATGTCTCCTGAGATTAATAAACATCTTTTGTAGAATAGTTTGAGTTCTATAGCATGTGCTAGGTTTATATTTGCTCTAGGTAGTGTTTGTCTTCTGAGAGGTAGAGTGGTGTGTGTTTTGTATATATAGAATAATGAGCTATCATTAAATAGTGTAGAGCAGATTGTAAAATGTATGTGTGTGTGTGTGTGTGTGTGTGTGTGTGTGTGTGTGTGTGTGTGTGTGTGTGTGTGAACGTATGTGTAGTGTGGAAGGTACTGTTTAATGGTATGTTAGTGGGTGTGGATGTGGTGTAGGTTAGAGTGGAGAGAGTTAGTACTAGTACTGGTAGTATGAATTGCATGGTTTGTCTAGTTACTAGAGATATTGAGATAGGAAGTAAGATGGGTGTGGTAGTGGTTGGATCTTAGGTCTTTAGTTTGGCTATTGGGTGGGGTATTTAATTTTGGTGTGGCTGGGTGTAATTGAAGGAAGTTGCTGATTGGTGTGGAGATTGGATTGGTTTTCAGGGTATATTATAAGTTTAGTTGCACTGGGGGTGGGTGAGATTTTGGGGGTAGGGTAGGGGAGCAGAGTGAGCCCGGAGGGTGAACAGAGTGGGAAGAACCAAGAGGTGAGGTGGCTCAGGAAAAAACAATTAGTGAACAGGATTTCAACTGCAGGTAAAGCCAGGGAGTGGGTTGTATCATTGTGGTGTCTGCACTAAAAGTATGTTCAAGAACTGTTATAATTTCTACAAAAAAGAAAAAACCTAGGGAGAAAGATAATTAAGTGGAATACTCTGTTTAGGGGCAGAGAGAAATCCTATCTGGTAAGTTTGAAAAAAGTTTTATAAAATGGGTTTAGCAGGACCTATTTAGGGTGAAATGCTGCCACCTGCACAGCAGTTTAGGAGTCTGCACAATGCTTGTAATGCTTTTAAGGGGTTAGTAGGAGCAGTCGGGTGATAACCATGGACTCAGGGGGCTTGCGGCAGGCTGCTATCGCATACACTGGTTAGGACGCTGGATAACACTATAATGCTGTTACAATATTGCCCTTACAGCTACATACTCTTGAGTTGTCCCTGTAGGAGTGGAATTGAGCCTTTTTCTCTTTGGGAGGCGATTGTTATGCTTGGGAGAAGGGTATCCTCAGACGTCCTCACTAAGACCGGAGGGATTCCTGACTTGAAATACTATCCTTATTTGTAAGGATAGTACATGGAGTGCCCGTGGTTACAGCTGTAAGGAGAGGAGAGACAAACAAACCTTAGTACTTCAGGAAAGTAGGAGGAGGATTGTGTAGAGGATAGGGCATAGAGAAGGAGAGTTCAGAGTGAGAGGGATAGTACCAGTGTGAGCCAAGGAAAGAGGATACTGAGAGTAAAAGAGGGAAGAGAGTCAGGCGGCGGGAGAGACCTCTACTGTAGCAGAAGAAAGAGTAGAACAGGAGGCAGAGGGAGAGACAACTGCAGAAATAAGGACAGATGAAGAGGAATGGGAGGCAGATTAGTAGTACAAAGTATGGAGTTCCACTATTAAATACAGTGCCCCTGTTAACTCGGGGAGTACACTTGTATCAAACACTCTACACAAAATAAAATACAATGCCCCTGTTAACTCGAGGAGAACACTTGTATCAATCTCTCTACACAAAATAAATTACGCTACAATGCATTCATATGGATATGGTTATTCTCTGCAGACACAATGCCCCTGTTAACTCGAGGAGAACACTTGTATAACATAACTTGATCTGTTATTCTCTATACAAATACAATGCCCCTGTTAACTTGAGGAGAACACTTGCTTCAATCTCTTTACACAAAATAAAATACACTGCAATGCATTCATATGGATATGGTTACTCTCTGCACAATGAGGAAGGACCTAAAACAGCAAACATTGGGAGAATTCTAAAAGTCTAGGAGCCACTAGGTATTTCACGTCACTTCAGCACTAGCGACTGAATAAGTACTAGCGGCTGTATAAGTACGCTAATAACACACTACGCAATGAGGTCAAGAGGATCTAAAAACATACTTTTAGATGAATTCTAAAAAATCTAGGAGCCACTAAGTATTTAACATCTTTTCAGCATTAGCGACTGAATAAGTACTAGCGACTGTTAATAACGCACTACACAATGAGGTCGAGAGGACTTAAAACAGCAAACAGTGGCAGTATTCTAAAGATTAGGAGCCACTAGGTATTTTGTGTCCCTACAGCAGCTAGCAACGGAAATAAGTACACTTGCACAATACACAAACTGCAATATGAACGTTTCACAGGACAGCATACTAGCACCTATTCATATAGCCTCTAGTCATTAATCTAACAGATATCAGCATTTGTCAGCAGTAAAGCAGGTAGTTCTACTGGTATAAGAGGTAGATAGTAGGGATATTGTGCAAATGAAACAAACGATGCTTCAGGCGACTATATTAAATATCTGTAACCTTATAAGTTGCAGTCGCTAATGATCCAACAATAACAAAGCTACTAAGGATATCTTAAGGGTCATTTCTAAGCACATGTCACAAGTACAGAGTTCATAGCATAGTAGGTTTAACAGCACAAGCTACGGTTACACTGAATTGTGGTGCATTTTGTTTTAACAGTCTTCTAACACACTTGAAACAGAGCAATAAGGCAGTTGATTTACATTAAACAAGGTACATTGCCATTTCTGTTGAAACCTACCAGTTAGCGAGACGTGCAGCCTACCGTTTGCTTCCTGATTTTGAAAATGGCGCCACAGAGAGCACCACTGCTATGTAAACTTGGGGCGGATATGAGTCTTTGTGGGAGGGGATGAGGTAGAGACAGCAGGGGAGGAGGAGGGGTATTGAGCCGAGAGGTGAGGTGCCTCAGGAAAAAACAATCAGTGAACAGGATTTCAACTGCAGGTAAAGCCAGGGAGTGGGTTGTATCTTTGTGGTGTCTGCACTAAAAGTATTTTCAAGAACTGTTATAATTTCTACAAAAAAGAAAAACCCTAGGGAGAAAGATAATTAAGTGGAATACTCTGTTTAGGAGCAGAGAGAAATCCTATTTGGTAAGTCTGCAAAGGTCTTATAAAATGGGTTTAGCAGGACCTTTTTAGGGTGAAATGCTGCCACCTGGTGGTGAAGAAGGGGGAGTGATTCACAGCAGTTTAGGAGTCTGCACAATGCTTGTAATGCTTTTAAGGGGTTAGTAGGAGCAGTCGGGGATAACCATGGACTCAGGGGGCTTGCGGCAGGCTGCTATCGCATACACTAGTTAGGACGCTGGATAACACTATAATGCTGTTACAATATTGCCCTTAGAGCTACATACACTGAGTTGTTCCTCTAGGAGTGG
Organism: Protopterus annectens; assembly: GCF_019279795.1. Taxonomy (NCBI): domain Eukaryota; kingdom Metazoa; phylum Chordata; order Ceratodontiformes; family Protopteridae; genus Protopterus; species Protopterus annectens. Next base: position 653,505,435 of record NC_056726.1, read on the forward strand.
AATTGAGCCTTTTTCTGTTTGGGAGGCGATTGTTATGCCTGGGAGCAGAGTATCCTCAGATGTCCTCACTATGACCGGAGGGATTCCTGACTGGAAATACTATCCTTATTTGTAAGGATAGTACAGGGAGTGCCCGTGGTTACAGCGGGTAGCGAGACGTGCAGCCTGCTGTTTGCTTCCTGATTTTGAAAATTAATTAATTATTTATAATAAACCACATAGTATAGTTAAGCATTACTAATGTATACATTCTAGTAAATGTTGCTCATTGATTTACTTGGTTGCTGTAACACATTGGCTATGTGTACCACATGCAATCTTGGTCATTGTCTTTCTGTCAGTATTTTTTCTTTCTATTGATAAGTGCATGTGATAATTGTTCAGTGTAGCTTATGTTGTGGCTGAAAAGGGTCCTGGGACCAGTTCACTTTCCTGGTTACCAAAGTATAAACAAATATGAAATAGAAAAAAGGAGGGAGAACATGACAGAAATAATTGAGAAACTAGTAAAGCACATTTTAAGTCTGCATCATTCATGAGAGAGAAAAATCCTCCCACTGAAGGCATTGAGAAGTAGCAGAAGACGAAGTTTAGAGTCCTACTACTTGTCACTTGTAAATCTACAGCAAGGATTATTTACTGCAGTGAGAGTTTTCACAAGTCAGCATGAGAGTATGGGGGGGAGTTATCAAGTTTGTTAGGACTACAAAAGACTCCTCTTACAAAAAACAGTTTTTTATCTGCATTCTTTTGCTGCAAGTAGTTAACAGCTATTTATAGCATAGAACAAGTTCTGGCAGACAGATAAATGAGGCTCAGTCAGGTAAACAGAGAAGCAGCTCTTTTACAGAAGGTGTGTTTAGATGACAGTGCTTTACAGTCCTGCCATTATATTTTAATGGCATGAGAAAACAGCACCACTTCCTTATGTCTGGCATGAGTCATATAATGAGGACTTGAAATGTATTCTGGGAAGAAAGAAAGAAAGTAAGATCACGTTACCAAGGCAGGCCCCATCATCCGCCATTTTGAGAGAAACACATTAACATTGTAAAAGAAGCACATGGAGTGATTTTGATGTATTAAAATATCTCAAAAACAAAGATGCAATGAAAAAAATAAGTTTTTTTTTAGTTCTAAGGTGGAGTTTTTCTTTAAGATTTTTCCCTTATGGAATTCTTGGTAGGTGGATGTTGCCTTTTCCTGAGTTAATTTTCTAAGTTCTGCTAAAATGACAGTACCGGGCAGTGTTATTTTGGCTATCAGTGGCTAATCAAAGTACACCATCCTTGGATTTCACCATGAGATATAATTTATGATTTATCACAGTGTGTACCAATGGATACCCAGTAACATGTTTTGATCAAATTAGAAATATCAGAATACACCATCAGGTTAACCAGACTGCTAACCTTTAGCCATAACAACATGGCAGCTTAACATAAACAGTGTTTATACCTTAGTATCTCACACACATTTCTCTGAAACCCACTCAGAAATGCAATGCATGATAAGATATGTACAGTCTTAAAAGGGCAACACAGTATATTAGTCTTAAAATGGCAATGGTTGTGTTGTATTTGCACAATATATACAGACACTTAATCAGCTTCTTCACACATCATCATAGTATGTGTCCTTGATCGTGATGAAATTAAAACATTTTTTGAAATGCTAGGGAAGATGAGCCATTGTTACCTATGTTCTGTAAGCACAGATATTTATTTATTTCCAGTTTGATTACCGGGGAAGTCCACTGGGCCCAAAATGTGCCCATTTTCAGTGGAAGCCCAGGGAGAAAAGCTCCAAAATACAGTTTGTTTGTGTCTTTCGGCTTTTTCCCGGTTAGGGGTTGCCACAGCGGAACTCCGGTCCGCTAATGACTGGCAGTTGATTTTTACGTGCCGGCTTGCCAGGCCTGACGCACAACCTTCAACTAAGGTACTCCCATTCACGCATGTCTCCATGCAGAAGACGCTCTAGCTGAGGATCGAACCGGACAGCGTCTTACTGTGAGGCGACAACGCTACCGCAGCACCACCACCACGGGAAAATACAAAATACAGTAAATATTCAAAAATATAAAAGATACAGTATATAGAACAGTTTACAAATATGTACATTCAATGTCAAGCATGAGCAACAAAGTTCATTGTGATTGGTCTTAAGGGTTGGACTGTACATATTCATTTGAGCATTTCTTATGTCTGTTGTGGAAACACTTTACATACACACGTGTGAAGCAAGTATGGAAACACTTTACATGCACTCATATAAAGTAAGATGCTATTTACAGTATTTACAAAGTTGAAATTGTGAGATGGGTATCTATAGGAGTTGCAGAGAGCTTGGATCCACTCTTAGGAAACAGCTAGGAGAGTTGTAGAGAGCTTAAGAACCTGGGAAAAAACCTCCTTGGGGCATATACTGAAATAGAATTAGGTAGGGTGAAAGCAGGTACATTTCCATTTAGTGGACAGGTATGTGAAAAGCTGGGTTTTGAAGTTTTCTGAGTTTTATATTGTCGTAAGAGTGGAAGAGAGAAAATTCCATTTCTTGCCTAGTGAGAAAGAGAGGAGAATTTGGCCAGCAGGTTGTTTAGGTGTGTGGATAATAATTAAGTTTTGGTGTTCAGATCTGAGAGTACTGTTAGGGGTGTAAGGGGGAAGGATGTTTGTTAAAGCAGGACATTTTGTTGGGTGAAATACAAGTCTGTGTGCAGTGGTGAGTTGGAGGTAGTCTAGGTAGTTTGTGAGTTCTATCCAATTCAGAGCATGAAGGGTAAGGCAGTGATGGGTGGAATTTTTGGATTTAGTGGCAAATTTAGAGATTTTATTATAGCAGTTTTCTAGTTTGGAGGTGATGGAAGAGGACAGGTTAGCTAGAAGAGGTGCTCCGTATAATAAGGAAGGAAGAAGATAAGTAGTGGCCAGAGTATGCCTAGTAGAGTTGGAGAGAAAGGGATTGTTTCTGTAAAGCATACCTAACTTTTGGTGGGTTTTCTTTGTATTTTGTTGAATATGGATATCAAACTTGAGGTGTTCGCCTATAGTAATGCCAAGAAGTTTAGCGAAAGGAACCACTTCTATAGGTGAGTTGGTTTGACTAAGGACTTTGAATGCATTTTTGTCATAAGAGTAAGTCTTTGTGGGAGGGAATAGTAGAATTTTTGACTTATTTGCATTGAGAGAGAGGTAGTTTTGGCCCATCCAATTTTCAGTAGTTGAAAAAGCAGTTTGGGTTTTAGTCAGCAGTTCAGGGAGGTTTGAGGCAGAGCAGACTAAAATTGAATCGTCTGCATATTGAATGATTTTGGCATCAGGAATACCAATGTGAAAGTTATTGATAAAGATGTTAAAAAGCATAGGTCCGAGGATGGACCCCTGTGGTATGCCAGTTGGGGTAGGTAAGAAGGTAGAGGTGGTGTTCTTCCATTTAACTGCCTGTGATCTATCTGACAGGTAACTAGAGATCCAGGATAAAGTATTTGGTGAGAGATGAAGGTTTGAGAGATGATAGAGAAGGTGTTTGTGGAAAACAGTATTGAATGCTTTAGAAAGATCGAGGAGAACTGTAGATACTAAGTGTCCTGAATCTCGGGCTTGATTGACAGTTTCTAAGAAAGAGAGTAGAGTGGTTATAATGCTGTGGCCTGGGCAGAAGCCATGCTGGGTAGGTGTAAGAAGTTGATTTTGGGTCAGGAAAGGCATAAGTTGGAGATGGATGCATTTTTCTAAGATTTTGGAGATTGGTAAGAGCAGCGCAATGAGGAGGAAGTTTGAGATATTGGTGTTTTTTGCCTCCTTTGTGAAGAGGAAGAAGATAAGCTGAGCGCCAGAGTTTAAGGACTTATGATTCCTTTATAGATCTGTTAATAATGATGCTGATTGGGAGTGCTATACCATCAGCAGCACATTATAGGAAGGAGCAGGGAATATTGTCAGGAGCATTGGAGCAAGGTTTAAGTTTGGATACAAGTCTTTTTATAAAGTAAGTAGAGACAGGTTTGAGCTCAAACATAATGGGAAGGTTATTATGGGACTTAGATGGAGAAGAATGAGGGACAGGTGGATTATTGTTGGGAAAAGTCTTGGTCAGGTCAGAAATAGTTTCTATGAAAAATGAGTTAAATTTGGTGCCTAAATCGAGGTCAGATTTACTTGGGTCAGGGCCAGGGGTTATTCTTGGAGCCTGGATTGAGAAGTGAGTTTATGGATTTCCAGAACCACTTGAGGTTTTTATTATTATTGGACTGGAGCTTAATATAGTAGGATTTTTTGTCCTTAGTGATTAGCTGTTTTGCAAGGTTACAGAGTTGCATGTATTGGAGCAGGGTATTGGGCAGTTTATTGTTTTGGTAAAGCTTCCATAATTTGACCTTTTGATGCATAATTTGTTTTGTGTCTTTGGATAGCCAAGGAGCAGTATTATTTTTTATCCTTTTGTTTCTTAGTAGGACTAGGGAGCTTAAAGTGTCTAGGAAGACAGAGTTGAAGTAGTCTATAGCTTTGTCAAGAGGAAGGGTATTAAGAATTTGCCAGTTCATTTATTTGAGAATATTTGAGAAAGTTGTGGGGTTGAAGCTGCTGAGGTTGCGAGTGAGAATGCATTGCTGCTGGTGTGGGGTAGAGCTAGTTGAACGATGAATGAAAGCTGGGAGGTGGTCGCTAATGCTGTCGGGAATGGTGCCAGAGTTGGTTATTTTATTTGTATGGGTGACTAGGATCCAATCAATAGTGGATCCTGGGGGATTTATTTTGTTGGGTTGGGTGATGGAGAGGATTACTTGAGTAAAATTATAGAGGTTAATGGAAAGGGAGGGAGAGGGACTATTGATTTTATTCCAGTCGATATTTACATCCCCTAGAATGTAAGTTTCATAGTTTATTTCAATTGAGGCCATAGGAGAATATTTTCGAGGGTAGAGATGTTGTTACCAGGTGAGATATATAGGGCAGTGATGCAGATATTCTTGTGTTTATTCATTTTTAGTAGACCAGCTGTTAGTTCAGTGTTGGTGAATTGAGATATCGATGGCTGTGGTATGTCACACTTTACCAGGACTTTCTATTCATTTTCCTGCCCCATTTTTATTTAACTTAGTACTGAAAGAATCATTTGATACTAAGTGAATCTCTGTAATTTCAAGAGAAATGTTTGCTAATATGAAGCTTGTTTGTTTGCATTAAAGGCAATAATAATTAAGCATACCTGTTATCAAAATGGCACAGACAGATTTGCACTGTCTCATGACATGTCTGCTTCCTGCAGTCTTATAAGTCCTGCCTCAAAATTTTGTTTCATCTTTACAGTGCAGCAGTCACCTGCGGACTGCATCCCCTAAGGTGTGTGAAGGTATACATTTCACTCAGTGGTCCCAAGTATTAACTCCTTGCTCCTAAGATTGCAGAATACATTGAAAGGTATGTGTCATAGTAGGATTCACTCCATAATTGCTGGCTTTAGTTCCAAGGGTGAACCCTGAGGGAACAAATACCACAACTGGGAGGGACTTCATCCCACCATGACCATCACTACATTGCCATGGACTGCTGCATTTATACCATGATTTTTTTTTTTAACTGGAAAACCTAGTGAATGTGTACATCAGTGATAAAACTGGGATGTAAGATGTCTGACCCAAAATCTTATTCTTCTATATCCTTATTATATTTCTTTTGTTTTGCTTTACTTACAAACTTTGTCCTGATAAACATTTACTGCAAAATTATATGAATGTAAGGAATGTGCTAGTATGAAAATAATGATAACTACAAATGACACAGCCAGCATTTGCAGTTCTGGGACCTAATCTCTTCTGATTTGGAGTCCACTGTTGTGACTTAATCATGCTTGACATCTATTGCACATTTGCGTCAAACCAGAAGAGTAATTACTGTGAAGGAGGAAATGGTTTCATAGTTGCCTGAACAGGATGCAACATACATACATACAAAGTTTCAATACTTTTCCCAGGTAGTAGTGATTATTGTAACGGAGATAAATGAACTGGAAATGGGTTGTTTGGAAAAGGGTAGGAGAAAACTACATAAAAAATGGAAATTATGGTAACAATACATGCAGAGTAATATTTTGGAGGATGAGTGAGGTTTAAAGGAAAGCAGTAATTGAGTAATTTATGTAATAAAACACAGCAACTACCAACCAGCACCAGAACCTGGGTCCATCAAGAAAATTGTAAAGCACAAAAAATATATAAAAGGATCCAAGGATGGCCAGAGAACTCCAAACTAAATATGTCTTTAATGTACAAAGAATAAAAGCATGAACACTTTCATAGCAAAGCTACTTCATCAGATGCATAACACAGCTGACAATTCAGTTCATTAAATACACTAATTAAAAATCACATGACTAACTTGCTTTCTTAAAGACATATGCCATAAAAAATGCTTATAAGCAATATCTATCTATATCTATATATATATATATATATATATCTATATATATATATATATATATACACACATATATATGAACACATATAGATAAAAACACATATACATATATAAAAAAGTATACAAAAACACATAGTTATAAATGTATAAATATATATATATATATATATATATATATATATATATATATATATATATATACATATACATATATATTCCTATGTTGTAGTGATGATTCAAGATAAATAAAAGTCGGGCTATCTTCTATTTAAAGGTCTGGCTTTAAGTTTAGGTCTCAACGATACTCTGTCATTCAGGCCATGTCCATAGTCTCCACACATTCTAACTATCCATTTGGCTTCTAACTGCTCAGTTTGGTTCCTAATGTCAACTTTCCTAATGTTCTCATAGGTGCGTCTTATTACCATAAACTTAAAGAAGTGAGAAATATCTGTATCTGCAGTGTGCTTAGATAAAGCACTAACTGTATCACCTTTACCTATATGGTAACAGTGTTCCTTAATCATATCTCTAAGTGATCTATCAGTCTTACCAATATAAAATTTCATACACACTGAGCAGTGAGCCAAATAAACCACATGGACACTGCTGCATGTCGCAGAGACGTTAAAACTATATATTCTGTTTTGATCAGGATGGTTGTATTCACCAGTATTGTCAATATATTTACAAACCTGACAATGTCCACATGCAATAGTACGTCCATGGCTCATATTAATTGGCATATTCCTTGGATAGCATAAACATTTCTTTAGGGACCTCATATTCTTGTACACAAATCCAGATCTAGTGTCTACTATAGTTCTGATATCATCATCTGTAGTCAAGATGCCCCAGTGTCTTTCAATAATCTCCCTATACTGTTTAATATCGGTGGAGTAGAACAAACACACCTTTAACTTATCATTTTTCTGAGGTGCAGTTTGCATACTCTCAGTATACTTCTCACCAAAGTAGGGTCTAGCCCTACTAGTTCTCAAACTAGAAACTATTTCAGTATTCTCAGCAACATAATTTTGTGCATAGCCCCTGGCAGCAAAGGCTTCCTTTAAAGAATAAGTTTGTCTTAGTAAATTCAGAATTTTTAACATTCAGCCTTGAGGCTCTATAGACCTGACTCCTAACAACACTTTTGAACACATGCGGTGGATACATACTCTCTTTATATAAAAAATGATTACAATAGCAGGGCTTTCTATATAATTCAGTCATGATGTGACCATTTATATCACAAACTACTCTAACATCCAAAAATTCTGCAGAGTCAACCGAAATTTTGTAAGAAAAATTCAAAAACAAAGTGGTATTATTAACATAACGAATGAACTCATGTAAAACTTCAGTAGGGCTTTCCCATAAAAGAAAAATGTTGTCCATAAGCCGATGATAAAAAATAACCTGTTTACTGAAAGGTCCATTAAAAATAAACTGTTCTTTCCAAATTCCCATGGCCACATTGGAGTAGCTATTGGCACATGATGTGCCCATAGCCACGCCATGTTTCTGCCAATAGAAATTATTACCAAATACGAACACATTGTTGTTCAAAACACAATCTAATAATACACATATTAACTCAACTTTCTTACTATCAAAATCAGTACACCTTTCCAGAAATTGTTTAACATATGCAAGCCCTTCATTATTCTGAATGACTGTAAAAAGAGACGTAACATCTAAAGTCACTAAATACAAGCTATCTTGTTTTTCATATGTGCTCATAAACAGAAATAAATCACTTAAAAATGCTGAGTATCCCTTAAAATATGTGGGCATGTGTTTAAGGCAGGTCTAAGCTGTTTTTCAATGAAAATAGAGGCAGGTTCTGTACACCAGTTCCTTCCTGCTACAATGGGTCGTAAAGGGGGATGTAATGGGTCCTTGTGTAATTTGGACAGGCCTTGGATGGATGACAGGTACTAGAGCATCTTTAACAAATAAGTAACTAAACAACTGTTTATCAATCAAACCATCATCAAATAGTGTTTTGAAAACATGATTAACCTTCTTAATCATAAATTCAATGTGTCTAGAGGCTTTCTTAGAGTAAAAACAATTATCTGAAAGCATAGTTACCATATCATTATTATATTTTTCAGTATCAAATAACACAGTAGGACCATCTTTATCAGCTGGTCTAATAGTCAACTATACAGTTTGCAGATTTTTATGACATATAAGGACGTGGACCCACTACATAGTGCAAGTCATTGTGTATGGAGCGTGTATGAACAAAATTAACAATTAATAATTTGGAAATATTTGTTTAATTCTTTAGGAGGGCCATTTACTGCAGAAGATTATGAATTTAAGCTGCTAATGAGCTTTATCCTGCAGTCCTAGATTTGATTTGTATAGTCTCCGTTTGCTTGCTATACAACTGAGACAGTCTCATAACAAGGTGGTGTTCCTTGAACACCATTGAAAAGTGGCACTTGTGTGTCAGCCCTTCCTAGAGAACATTTGTTCTGGTGGGGGATTCTGTGACTCCTCCTAATTTACAATCATCTACAACTTTAGTCAGCCAGAGGCCCTTAACATTGCTTTTGACTTCAGAGAAGTAAATGCCAAAAAGGAGTAGTCCAAGGACCAATCCCTGAGGGACTCTGCTTATGACTGGCCTCTTTGTAGAGGTGAACTCCTCAATTCTAACTTTCTGGGAGTTGTCTGTGAGCCAGCTGGCTATTCATCGGATGACATAAGGGTTTATGCTTCACTTCTTGAGTTTGTCAACAATGCCCTTGTGGGGTATTGTTTCGAATACCTTGGCCGGGTCAAGGTAGGCAGTGTGAACCATTTACCTTCATCCATTGCTTTAATGACTTTCTCAAAGTAGTCCACCAGGTTGAGTAGACATAACCTGCCCTTGATGAAACAAATTTGGGTTGTGTCCAGTGTCTGGAGGTTTGCCGTGTCACTACTGATCATTTCTATGATAATTTTTTCCATTAATATGCATATAGACTAATGAGACTTATGGGTCTATAGTTTCCAGGGTTTGTAGATGGCCTAGTTTTCTGCAGAGGGATTACTGTAGCGGTTCTCCATTCATGAGACATAAAGTCTGTTTGGAGACTACAGATAAATAGCAATTCCAGAGGACCTGATAAGTCATGATTCATGCTATTTAGAAGAAAACCTGGGATATTGCCTGGGTCCATTGATGCAGTGTTCTTGGCATTAGAGAAAGCATTGAGGACCTATTCCATGGTGATAGTAGGAGTTATATTTGATGGTATTTCTTGAGAGGAGGTTGAGGGGGGGAGAGAGGGGCATAGTTGGAGCTGAATTTGTCAGCCAGTAGGTTACCTATATCGTCTGGCTCAGTATAGGTGGCTCCATTTACAATGAGCTCTGCACACAATTGTGTATTGCCTTTGATGTTGTGGGCATAGCTAAAGAATGCCTTATGGTTGTCTTTGGCCTGGGAAGGCAAATTTGCCTCAAATGTGGCTTTTGTAGACTTTATTTGTCCTCTTGGTTGTTTTTTAGTTTGATGAGAGTGTGTTTATCCTGCTGGGTGCTGTATCTCCTAATTTTTGCCGTGATATTCTTCCTTCTGTTATACAGCTTATTGATGTTGTGATTCCAACAGAGTGGCTTATTTTTTGAGTTAATTCTGTATAGGGTTTCTGTGTAGGCAGCAGTGTTCTCAGGGTTTATGGAGAATTTAAATTTTGTCAGGTTATCACTTAATAGTAGGGAGTTAGCCTTAGAGTAGTTTCCGAACATTCCAAGGTTCGTTGCGGTTCTGGGTTTTATTTTTACTTCAAAGGAGACTATTTTGTGGTCTGACCTTACTAGAGAAGACATTACACGAGGAGTGTGAAGCACTCTCCCATATCAGTGAGGATAATATCCAGTATGTTTGCACCCCCCCTGGCCGCCATACTGAAAATCTTGTCCAGGGAGTTTGTGTTTACAAAATCCAGGAATCTTGGTGCCAGCATGTTAGGTATCATATGGGATTCACATTTAATAGTGGGGTAATTAAAGTCACCTATGAATGTAGTATTGGGTTGGATAGTGAGTGTTTCCAGTAAGTTTAAATACATGTTGTATGTTTTCTAGGTCTTAGAAGGTGACCTATAATTTGCAATGAAGTGGTATGGGATTTTGCCTATGGTGATTTGAATGTGAACAAGCTCAAGTGGAGTTTTGACCAGCCTTGAGATATATTTATTTTTGATGTAAATTGAGACACCTCAACCTTATTGTACCTGGACTAAATGCACGGAAGGCATTATAGCCTTGCACTGCCAGTTTGCTCTCTGCGGCTTTAAACCATGTCTCAGTGACCACACAGACATCAGCATTCACTAGGGCAAAGAGAGCTTGTTTAGACTGCTAGCATTGAGCAGCTCAAACAAACCATGACCATCCCTGGCAGAGCAGCATGATCTGTTGACCATCGACTTCCATGCTGATAAAAATTGCACACCTTAGAATGATACCAGAAACTAAGCCAATTACTAAAGTCAGTTATCTTCTATTTGTATTGTGGCATCATCCTTTGAGAAGGTAAAATGCTGCTCAGTGCTAGGTTCACACTAGCCTGAGACACATATTTCATAGTCTAAGGAGGTACATTTCAGGTCATTTGCACCCACATGGACTATGACTGAGTCATACTGGTTGTGGTCTAATGACCTGAGTGCATGTGTAAAGTTGTGGATCCTGGCCCATAATAAGTAACTGACTGTGACTTTCTCCTTACTCAGCTGGTGAGAGGGACATCAGTGTGTCTCACAATGGAGTCTACAATGACCATAATGTTGGACTGTGTGGTAGCTTGCCTTATGGGCCTGGAAGTAGAGGCTGCATGAGATGTAGCTCTGTGTGTTGATGTGGGGTGTTGTTTTGAAAGAGTGCATGCAGAGCTGCTTTGGGTATTGGTTATGTGTACTTCATCTAAGAGGTCTTTGGGGTTTAGGAAGGTAACATGTAAATGCCTCAGTATATGTGGGTCTATACATCTGCTTTGAACTGTGTGCATGATGGGTGCAGCATGTGTACTGCTGGCGACCTTATTGACATTAGGAGTGCTTTTATGTGAGAGCTTTGTCCAGTGATATTGTGTACATCATCTCTCATATACCACATCAGTTTTTTGGGGATTAGCTGGCTGTCAGCAAACATTAGGCAATTTCTGCATTGCTTCAGGATGCCCATATTCACCAAGCTGATATCTGACATAGTGGGAAAATGCATATCCATGGCAACAGGCCCTGTTTTATTGATTAGACGATTGCAGTGAGAATGTAAAGTAATGTCAGGAGTCTCTGATTTGGAACTCTATGGTCGGCGCTTTTCACTGCAAACTATTTGCCCTGTGTGCAACTAGGTATTGGTGAAATTTCAAGGAATAATTACAGGAAAATGTAAACTCAAGGTGCCTGTGCCGACACAGGGCACTGCCAAACACTTATGTGAAATGTCTTATATCTCTCACCCACTTCACTCTGCCTCCCTCCACCAGGGTCCTAATTTGTGTCCTTTCTCTCTGTCTTAGTCGTACTCACATGCTAAAATGACATATTTACGTTTCAGCTACAATTTGTCTGATTTAAATGCCTAATTTTTTTCTTCTCTTTTCTTTTCCATATAATATGTTTCAGCATCCTCACCCTGCAGTGAATTTCTTAGTTCATCATAATCTTTCTCATTGCACTTTTACCCTTAACTCCACCCATCATTTTCATTCTGGTCTACCAAGACCTGTCCACACTGATCTCCTTCTTCTTTCTAATCTCTTTTCCCCTGATCCCTGCAAGTCTGAGCTCCTCAACATTTCACATTCACATCCAGAGCTATCACATTTACATATTCCCAGAGGCATAACTGCACTCATCAACTTTCTCCTGCACTCTCATCTTGTGTAAAGGCCTTTCCTCTTACAAACATACCCCATCAGTGTTTTCCACCTTGTCTCCTCTTCCACATCAGCAATAGTGATGTGCCATCATTGTCAAGTAATTTGGCTGCCCATCCAGCCATAATAAGCCTAACTCTAATTCCCATTAATCCAGTTACCACAAACTTTCACTGACACCCTCCCTACCAAATTCCTCTAGCACTCTCCTCATATCTTCTCCACATTGTTGATCATTAGAATGCAGTCATCTGCAAACATATGTAGGTTTTCTTTCCCCCTTTTCCAAATATCATTCTTTATGCTACATGATAGAACCCCCACAATGATGATAAAGAAAAAGGGAATAGCAGGAACCATTGTATTGTAGCTATACTCAGCTCAGAAGTTTCTGATATCACCTGACCTCACCAACCATAATTATCTGGTCTTTTATATAGCATACACCTAGTGTAATCCATTCATTTACCACCTTGAAGCATGTATACTCCACTGAATCAAATAACTTCAGAATGTTGTTGTTGTTCTTCTTCTTTCAGCTTTTCCTGGTTAGGGGACGCCACAGCGGAACTCCGGTCCGCTAATGATTGGCAGTAGATTTTTAGGGTGCCAAAGTGCCAGCTCGATGCCCAACCTTCAACGAAGGCACACCCATTCTACGCATGTCTATCGAATGCCACTCAACTGTGGGGAGGACATGCAGACTCCACACAGAAGGCGCTCCAGCCGAGAATCAAACTGGAGAACCTCTTGCTGTGAGGCAACAATGCTACCGCTGCACCACTGTGGCTTGACTTCAGATTGTTGATAGTATCATTTGATCAACCCTGTCTGTCTTAGTTCCTCCATCTGACTCAGCAAACCTAACTTCTTCAGGTTCTACCGGTGGTTTCCCCTTTCTCAAACCTGACTAGCTGTTCACCAGTATGTTCGCCAAGATCTTAGAATCTGCATTTAGCAGTGTGACCAATCTATAATTTTACATTGTATCTTGAATCTGCATTTAGCAGTGTGACCAGTCTATAATTTTATATTGGATCTACGATCTGCATTTAGCAGTGTGACCAGTCCATAATTTTACAATTGTATCTTTTCCCTCTTCTAGTATTATCTCCTGTTGTATGGATTCTAACATTCCTTCCACTCAGACGCTCTTTTTTGTCTCATCCTGTCATCTGCAGTGTAAGTATTAAAAATAATTCCAGCTATCTAGTGTGGGAATAGAAGCCTTAGCATTCTGGCCTTGCAGCACCAAAGGTGGGACTGCTATCTGTTGCCCCACTCTTGTGTCTGTTCTGCTGATGCCGCTGCTGTTTCTTTTTTAGATGCTGTCTTTGTGAGCTGCTGGATTAAGATGCAGAGATTTCTTCTTCTTTTTCTCCTTGTAAATGATCAATATATATCCTTTTTCAAATGCCCTGGTTATGAATGTATAACTTGTAGGGCTGTCAAGATGGAATAGAGTTCCTAATTATTAAATTCTTAATGTTTAATGAAAAAAGTATAGTTTTAAAATCACTTAATGCAGAACTGTTTGTTAGCATACTTAATGATGCACTTTTAATAGTAATCTAGTTTATGATGTAACCAATAAAAGTTTTTTTTAATTCCTGCAAAGATAATACAAAAACAGCTGTGATCTCTGACTAATGCCTGTGCTGCACAGTAGTATAAAAACTGGAGTTGGTCTCAGTTAGCCGTGGTATCTGAAGCTTGATACATCTGTATTTTCAGCCGTGTCAGCCTAGAGCAGTATGTCTGGGATTCTTCTTGGCAAATTAAAGAAAAGCATGTGTTGATCTTCAGTTACTGGAGTGAGAACTGACACTCATTCATGGCGCCTGCATGTGCATTCTGGTGGAATGGAAAAAAATTTCACCTAAAATGAAAAAGGGGACCATTTCAAGACAGAGTGCTCAACAGTATCTTGGTTCTGTGATTATGATATAGGAATAATTACTATAGTCACTAGCAGACTGCAGCCAGGCTGGGAAATGTCATCTTCCTACTCCCCATGTTATTTTATATATCTCTCAAGTGACTGGGTCATGTGTGCCCAGGGATTAGAGTCCATTGTGACCAGGGATTAGAGTACACTGCCAGTATGCCACTGTCACAATTCAGGCTTTTCTTAATTAGTAACCTAGCAAGTGATGTGTTGACATCTGATTGTACAGGGATCTTACGGTAGGAAATATTAGGTATAGTCGGTTTAAATAGAAATATTCAGCCATGTAGCTGCTGAAGAGTGTAGGAGTGAGTGTGTGTGTGTGTGTGTGTGTGTGTGTGTGTGTGTGTGTGTGTGTGTGTGTGTGTGTTGACAGATATTAGCTTGTTTTTAATTTTACAAGTTGTGCCTCCCAAAGACAAATTTACAAGTTCTACACTCACATGGCAGAATCTTTACATGTAAGTGAATTTTAAATTTACTGATTTTGGGACTCTGCTATAATTTTTGATTGTTCCCTGCTATAATTTTGGAAGTTGAGAGGTATGAATGTAAATATGAATGCATATTTGAAATGCTTTATGTTGTTGTTATGTCTTTTGGCTTTTTCCCGGTTTGGGGTCGCCACAGCGGAACTCCGGTCTGCTAATGATTGGCAGTAGATTTTTACATGCCGAGTTGCCAGCTCTGACGCACAACCTTCAACGAAGGTACGCCTATTCACGCATGTCTCCACACAGAAAACGCTCTAGCTGAGAATCGAACAGGACAACGTCTTACAGTGAGGCGACAACACTACTGCAGCACCACCACCTTGAAATGCTTTATCTTTATCTTTATTTGAATAAACTGTCTCCTTTTTCTTCCAGGTAATATGTTATTATCATAGCTGAATACACTTATATGTGAAATTTGGGGCCCAAAAGTAGGATAAAATAATACCTTTTTAACTACATTCTTTTAGGGCTGTTCATCAGTGATTTCGTTTTCACATCATCACAGCTTCCAAAATCCCATTTTCTTTAGTTGCTTTACCTCTTAATTTCTTTGTTGACTTCACTGGAAACAGAGCTTTTGTTAGCTGCCTAACAAATAATTGTTATGTTTATGCTTGAGGCTGCAGAGTGAATACCAAAGTGAGATTATAAAAGAAAAAAAATGAAATTCACCTTTATTCTCTGCAACTGAATTTTGCAGGGAGACTTTTACCACCCTGCATTCCTCAGCATAGCAGTCTGTCTCTTCCACAACACCTTTACTTGTAAAGGCTAACTTCAAGATTGCCTTTGATACTGCCGTCTCAGAATCAGTACGTAAAGCACCTACTAACACTTTAGTGTTCATGCATTGAGCAACTGTCTTGCTCATCTTCTGACTCCTGCCTCTGTTTGTTAACTTGCATTTCCATTACCCCCTGCCAGATTATGAAGTGGGAGTGGTCTAAGGCTGTACCCTCACTATTTTATTTGTCTAAGAGGGTGTATTCCTTATTTGATAAGGGAAGGTCCACAGGAGGATCCATGATGAACAGTTTTCACTTACTTTGTTAAATTACATGAGGTAAACAAATTATATTTTCTGATAGTTCTGTTTTTAAGAGTGGTTGGCACCTCCTAACCCTCCCAGTGAATTTTAAATGGGTGAGGTGGGGGGGGGATTAAGGGAGGTACCGCAAACAGATTTAATAGCGAATATAGTTCAGCATGGTTGATATAGGATGTGTCTCAGAGAAATTCAGTTTTATTTAAGTCTGAAGGAAAAGTAAGTTGTACAGAAAGCTGACATAATAGTTCCTGATTAACTGATAAGACATATACTTAAGAGTATACATGAGTTACATCCTGGAATAGAAAATTGTGAAGAAACAGCAAGAGATGTAATTTACTGTCCTGGAATATTGACTTAGATAGAACAAATAGTACACATATGGGAGTAGATTCAACACTAGGTCATCTGTTGTGCTGAATAGTTCGATTTAATGAAGCTCTGTGTGTAGACTATTATTGAGAGTACCCTGGAATACTCACATTGATTGACACAACCAATGAAAGTTTAATTAGTGAGTTAAAGTCTGTAATCTTGAGACTGTATATACCTGATGTTATCATGCCTGACAATGGTCTGCAATGCAAAATCTGGAATTCAGAAGCTGTACACATGGGTAAGAACACAAATGTTTAACATTCATCCCTCTGTTTACCCTCATACTCATTAATATTCTACCCTATGATATCCCAAATATGAAGCACAGTCTTTATGCAAATGATACCATGCTTATAAGAGGCCACAGAGATTCCAACATTTTAAACAACAGCTTCAAAATGAGTTTGCTGAAGTCTGGAGTTGACTTACTGCCACAAAGCTAACTGCCAACACAACAGAATATTCATCAGTGGTATTTGGGACACAGAATAGACTTGCTCAGAGTAACAGTGTAAACATCACTAGTCCTGATGGTATACCTATTCTTTCAACTGAAGTACTACGGTTTCTATGGATTATTTTAAATAACACATTAATTGTTCTCCCTCATGTAGAACAGCAGCATACCTCTCAACTGTACAGATTTTCACAGAATGTCCACATTTTTGCATCATATTTTTAATCTGTTTTGCATAAAATTGTGGTGTTCTGGCAAATCAGTGGCTAGTCAATAAAGACCGAAGTCAGAAAATAATGACAGACATTTGAGTTTCAGACTCCATACCCTTCAGAAAATTCATACTAATGCAAAACCTGTTGTTCTATCAACTTCCAGAGTTTGTAAGAGCAATATTTAAAAAATGTCCCCATTTTTGGACCTTTGCTCCCAATTATTTATGGCTTTGTCCAGAATTCTTGCTCTAAGAGGTTGAGAGGTATGAACAGCAGGTAAACAAAGTTGTAAAGCAGCTCATGATAGCCTATAGAATCTCTAACCTACTTACACTGGAAATGTATGCCTCCTGAAACAAAATGTCTTTACCCAACCTTTGATTATACATTATCACTTATTAGTCTAATTTCCCAACAAAATACTGCCTCACTGCATAAAAGTATTATCATGGGACTACTATATAAATATCTACATGGCTGCCAGTTGAAGCTATAGCTAATTTTTTTATTTTGTATTAAATACATTTTCCTGTAAGCTACTAAATGAAAGCTATTGCCAATACTTGAAGACAGCACTGCTAGTCAGAAGTATAAATTATGACTTAAGACAGCAGGAAAATCATGAAGCAGAAGCGTAGCTAGGGCAGGGTGAGAGGGCAGTGGCTCCAGGTACAAAGTATTGGGTGGGCATGTTTGGCCATAGATCAACCTGATCACTCTCCAGTGCAACACCGGCTTTAAAAGCCTATATTGCATTTGCAGTCAAATCTCAGAGCTGCAATGCTCCGTGTGTGGTCTAAGCTGTAGCAACTGTTTGCTACATTTGTAGCAGGCAGTTTACTACAGTTTAAAAGAAGGATTTTTTTTTTACTTAAGCAGGGTATAAACTATAGCAACTGTTTGTTAGTTTAAAAGATTTTTTTAAATAAATTGTGGCAGGGGAAGTGGAGCACAGAAACAGGACTTGAATGACTGGGGCAGGAAGGAGGGTGTGTGTATTGCACATCTTTTAGAAGGAATTGCTTTTTAAAATTTTTTTTAATCATTGTAAGAATTGGGGAAGGGGTGGATCTACAAAAAAATAAAGCACTTCACAGCTTAATACAGTGAAGTGCTTGTTTTTTCTCGTCATTTGAAGAGCTGAGGGGGTGGGGGTGGGGAAATGGTTTGTGATAACAGGACAGGGAGCAGATGGAGCCAGCTATGCCTTTGGCGTGAAGTACATTCTCAAACAAACTGCACAGAACCGACAAACTCACACACTTTAGAAAGCTACCAAAGGAACAGCTTATAAGCAAATGTAAGTGCACTTGCTTAAGGGATACAGGATAATTACTGCACAGCTTATGAGAGTCTATACTCAGTATGTAGCGAATTCTCTCAGCAGCATACAACTAATGTGCAACCAGTAGTGGATAACAGTATGCATGTAATCCATACAAATTTATTAGTGCAACTATTCTTTCATTTGCTACTACGTGGGACAGTTTGTAATTGTAATTGAAAGTGATTGTGGATTAAATGCTGTACCTCATTTATGATTCTGTAATATGAGATACTAAATATAGACCATCAGTTTGTTACTGTTTCTGTATTATAGGGTGCTGGTTCGGCCATAAAGCAACTCAGAAGAACTGTAACAAGCAAACCAACCACACGAGTATCCGATCCCAGTGCCTGGTGACTCGAGCAATGCGGAGGTGAAAAATAGTGATAAAATAATAGAATCTCCACCAGTAGAATAAAGGAACCACATTTTATTCAACTTTTCACACAAATTCACGTACAGTGCTGCATCAACTAGGGAAGTTTTAATCTGTTTGACATTATAAAAGAGGTTAAACTATATTGTCGAAGACTGAATTTGGCTTTATTTTTTAAGGACACCGAGGAGAGTTCTACTATTAATGAAAACAAATTGATGAAGAAAAGTACATTCATTCCACCCAATAACCATCATGTAGCACTATATGAACAAGCGGTGTCCAGAGAAGTATACGCATTATGTAATTATATTGGGAAAAGAAATGTTTTACATGATACACCTAGAGATAATCTAACAAAGGAAGAAAGAAAAATGTTATATGATATTATTTCCAACAAAGATGTTAGGATTATGAAACCTGATAAGGGGGAGGGGGTTCATACTTGCATATCAATGTGACTACCAGAAGCAACTTCATGACATTTTGTTTAATTCGGGTAATTATGAGGTAGTTTCTTTGAATCAGATTCATATTGGCTATAGACGGATTGACCTAGCCATTGAAGAATACCTATTGGACAACAGAATTAGGGAAGAGCTATACAATTTTATAAGAAATGAATATCCTGTTATGGCACACATTATAGGTATTCCCAAGATTCATAAAAATCTCAGCAATCCCCCTTATAGATCTATTATATCCGGTTCAAAATCCAAAACATTTCACTTGGGTGTAACAGTGGATCATTGGACAAAACACATATATAACAATTTTCCACATTTAATTAAGGACTCTTGGCACTTTCTCAGTAAACTAAACTGTGATGTTTGGGATATGGACATAACATTTATAACAGTGGATGTAAAAGATCTGTTTTCCTGCATACCAAAGGATATCGGCCTAGATTATTTTTGTAATAGTATGAGAAAATACTCTGGTTTCACTTGGGACAAAATCAAGTTAATTATGAGCATGATGGAGCTCATTTTGGATCACAATTACATTGAATTCCAAGGGGAAATGTTTAGACAAACTAGAGGAGTGGCTATGGGTGCATCTTGTGCACCCATATTTGCCAACTTAGTCATGTTAGAATGGGAGAACCAGTTCATATTCCCCAGTGAACACTATAAACATATGTTACTATATACTCGATTCTTGGATGACATATTTATTGTATGGAAAGGTGAAATGGATAGTATTTCTGACTTTATTAACTATATCAATAATACTACAGAATTTTTGAGATTCACACACACAGTTGAAAAATGTGGCATAGCATATTTAGACACATACATTAGTACCAGTGAGGTTGGTTATATGTCTAAACTGTATCGTAAGCCCACCTTTTCCAATGATTACATTCAATATGGGAGTAGCCACCCTCCACACACATTCAAGAATGTGGTTAAAGGTCAGTGTGTGAGGGCAGCTCGAATGTCATCCACAAGAGAAATTATGTCGCAGGAATTAGATTTTATTAAAAAATTATTTATGGAAAGAGGCTATCCTATTTATATGCTCGAAGATGTAGTTGAGTATGTTAGATCACAATGGGGTGTTAAGTATAATTCATTATTAGGGAAAGCAGACTCCAGTACAAAGTTTAGTAAAGTATTCAATAGACGAGTGTGTGTTATTATGTTCAACCCATACACTAACATCGTCAAGGAAATTTTACATAGACATTGGTCTATTTTTTCTATTGATGAGAAAGTAAGAAACACAGTAGGTCACACCCCCAATATAGTATTAAAAACTGGATACAATTTAAACAGACTTATAGAAAGAAGTGATAACACTAAGCATGGAAAACATTGTATGACAAAAGGGACACAAAAATGTGGCTCATGTAGACAGTGCCAAAATATTAATGTTGATCTTAGAATCAAACTGAACAACACTATGAAAAGTATATGTAAATTTAAATTTGGAAACTGCAACAGCCAAGGAGTCGTATACTTAGCCTCTTGTACTGAGTGCAACGCATATTATATAGGGAAAACAGAAAGAAAACTCAAAACCAGGATTTATGAACACATTTACAAGATGAAAAAAGGTGATGAGAAGAACGCACTCAGTAAACATATTATAGCCAATGGAAAAGAACATAGATTTAAATTTGCCATAATAGATCAGGTAGATAGATCAGGAGGAAGTGGAAATTGGAAGGCTAGATTAGGGTCTTTGGAGAGTAGATGGCAGATATGTCTTGATGCTACCACATTCCCAGGTCTCAATGAACACATTAGTTTGAAACCATTTTTGGTATTAGGATCTTCCTAATTACGGAAGTGGGTAGCTTCTAGTTTGTGGTGGATAGAGTAGATATGTGAGATTATGAAGTAATATAATCATGCCATAAATTTATTACACGTAATTATTACATATATATTTTATAAATGTTAAAAATATTATAAAATTTACATTATATACTTTCACATCATGCTGGTTATCACCATGTTATATGCTAGTCTGATCATGTCTGTTCAGAGTATATGATTCTGTTTTTTAACATTTTTACATATAAATTTATTTATATTCATATCTCTACAATGTACTGATATTATATGGTTTATAGTGGGGTTACCACTACAATTGACAAGTATTATAGTTCTCATTATATATTTATCTAGTACTTATCAAGTAGTAGTATTTTATTGTTTGTTGTGTATTTTAGCACATCATGTTATAGTTGCATATTTATTATAGTGTTATGATTATATTTCATAAGTCTATAGTTATATATTAGATATATTTTATATGTTACAATAAAGTTTTTAAAAAATTGTTTAACATAGACATGTATGTTGAGGAAGGGTTATATAGTGCAATTGCATATGCATGTATAAGTTTTATACATATTTTTAAGCATCTTTTTAATATTCAAATGCATTTAATGGATGTAATTATTTAATTATTGCTAATTATGGCGCCAAAATCTGGTATAAAACAGAGCTACAACAGTAACTCTTTGGTTCTGATGAAATCTGGCATAGACAGATGAAAGCGCTTAACCCTAGTTGATGCAGCATTGTACGTGAATTTGTGTGAAGAGTTGAATAAAACGTGGTTCCTTTATTCTACTGGTGGAGATTCTATTATTTTATCACTATTTTTCACCTCCGCATTGCTCGAGTCACCAGGCACTGGGATCGGATACTCGTGTGGTTGGTTTGCTTGTTACAGTTCTTCTGAGTTGCTTTATGGCCGAACCAGCACCCTTGGATACTTCATTGAGCAGGGCGGAGTTTGTTTCGTTGAGAGCGGAAGTCTCAATGTTACAAGCTGACGTAAACAAGCTTCTTGACCTTGTGGGGAAGCTAGCTGCTACATTGCAAGCTGGCAACAGTACAAGCTCTCCGAATAGAAGGGATAAAATAACTGACACACCTCCGTTCATTGGCGAACAGATTGAGTTGAACAGCGTGGGTGACATCCCAAATGGCCAAATACCAAATGTCCAAATACACGCGAAAAATACACCCAAGCAATCCGCTGACCTTGATATCAAAGAAACGGGTGACAACGTGTTATCCGAAGCTGAATTCACCTTTGATTTCAGCTTGTTCCACAACAAAGAGGAGACACAGAGACTGGGGGCTCGTCCCAAATTATGTGAAAAAACTAAAACATATTCTAGTGCAATCAGCAAGGCTGTGAATAAAACAAATACAGGTACTGTTTTTAAAGAATTTATTTCAAGCCCTATTCCTTCATATAAACAACCTGATAAGTACGGAATTAATCCGAAGATATATGATAAAGGAAATAAGGACAATATTATGCAAGAATTCTTAACTGATGATTTTGAATTTTGTTTAGATGGTGATTTTAAAAATAGACATGACATTGATGCTTTTAGTGCACCATATAACAATAGTATGAAAATGAAGATTAACCTTTTGGGTAAAAAGTTAATACAATTTAAAAGTGTCAAGCTTGACAATGTGTATTTGGAGAAGTGCATGAATGCACACATTGTGCCCAAAGGGCTACGCTTTTTTAAACTTCCTTTAGGGATTGACTATAACAGCACTGTTAAACAAGATTTTAACAAATTATTTGATATGTTTGGTAATATGTATATGAAAATGTTAATGAAACACAATGATGGAAAGATTGCCAAGTTATTTAATGAATTAGAAGTATTAAATGATGAAATTACTTCTGATAATGAATTTGAGAAATGGCAAGAGTTATATTTTAAACAGTTTCAGACAGCTAGTTATAGGATGAAGAGTATATACAATAGGAAAGTACATAAAGTAAAGAGAGACACTGAACAATACAGGATAGGTAGGGTGTATATTTGGCCACAACAACAGAGGGAAGGTAACAATACAAACCTTTTGGAACATAGTAATGGTAAGAACATACATGATAGACAGGATGGGAATTCAAATTTTCAAGGAGGCAGATTTTTTCCAGCCCCAAAGAAATTCCAAAAGAGATATTGAAACAAAGGAGAATAGGTAATCTCACCTCTATGGTGGGCCATATGGTGGAAGATGTGACAACTGAGATACATGAAAGTGAGCAAAATGAGGAAAATACCAACAAAAGTAGCCTAAGATTTTCAATTTTAAGGGATTTATGGTATACAATTACACCAATATGGAAATAAAACATGAACTATTTACCCTCTTTAGTAAAGGAATGAAATATATTCCTACAGGAAGTTTTAATCTGTTTGACATTATAAAAGAGGTTAAACTATATTGTCGAAGACTGAATTTGGCTTTATTTTTTAAGGACACCGAGGAGAGTTCTACTATTAATGAAAACAAATTGATGAAGAAAAGTACATTCATTCCACCCAATAACCATCATGTAGCATTGTATGAACAAGCGGTGTCTAGAGAAGTATACGCATTATGTAATTATATTGGGAAAAGAAATGTTTTACATGATACACCTAGAGATAATCTAACAAAGGAAGAAAGAAAAATGTTATATGATATTATTTCCAACAAAGATGTTAGGATTATGAAACCTGATAAGGGGGGGGGGGATCATACTTGCATATCAATGTGACTACCAGAAGCAACTTCATGACACTTTGTTTAATTCGGGTAATTATGAGGTAGTTTCTTTGAATCAGATTCATATTGGCTATAGACGGATTGACTTAGCCATTGAAGAATACCTATTGGACCACAGAATTACGGAAGAGCTATACAATTTTATAAGAAATGAATATCCTATTATGGCACACATTATAGGTATTCCCAAGATTCATAAAAATCTCAGCAACCCCCCTTATAGACCTATTATATCCGGTTCAAAATCCAAAACATTTCACTTGGGTGTAACAGTGGATCATTGGACAAAACACATATATAACAATGTTCCACATTTAATTAAGGACTCTTGGCACTTTCTCAGTAAACTAAACTGTGATGTTTGGGATATGGACATAACATTTATAACAGTGGATGTAAAAGATCTGTTTTCCTGCATACCAAAGGATATCGGCCTAGATTATTTTTGTAATAGTATGAGAAAATACTCTGGTTTCACTTGGGACAAAATCAAGTTAATTATGAGCATGATGGAGCTCATTTTGGATCACAATTACATTGAATTCCAAGGGGAATGTTTAGACAAACTAGAGGATTGGCTATGGGTGCATCTTGTGCACCCATATTTGCCAACTTAGTCATGTTAGAATGGGAGAACCAGTTCATATTCCCCAGTGAACACTATAAACATATGTTACTATATACTTGATTCTTGGATGACATATTTATTGTATGGAAAGGTGAAACAGATAGTATTTCTGACTTTATTAACTATATCAATAATACTACAGAATTTTTGAGATTCATACACACAGTTGAAAAATGTGGCATAGCATATTTAGACACATACATTAGTACCAATGAGGTTGGTTATATGTCTAAACTGTATTGTAAGCCCACCTTTTCCAATGATTACATTCAATATGGGAGTAGCCATCCTCCACACACATTCAAGAATGTGGTTAAAGGTCAGTGTGTGAGGGCAGCTCGAATGTCATCCACAAGAGAAATTATGTCGCAGGAATTAGATTTTATTAAAAAATTATTTATGGAAAGAGGCGATCCTATTTATATGCTCGAAGATGTAGTTGAGTATGTTAGATCACAATGGGGTGTTAAGTATAATTCATTATTAGGGAAAGCAGACCCCAATACAAAGTTTAGTAAAGTATTCAATAGACGAGTGTGTGTTATTATGTTCAACCCATACACTAACATCATCAAGGAAATTTTACGTAGACATTGGTCTATTTTTTCTATTCATAGGTTCATAGGTTAGTACTAAGCTAACTGCCCTTGCGAGCCACTTTAAGCCTAGCCAATTATCCCTTGTGAGACTCAAATCCTGACCTTGTGTTTGTAAGGCAAGCACCTTAACCATTAGGCCACCCCCCTCCCCTATTGATGAGGAAGTAAGAAACACAGTAGGTCACACTCCCAATATAGTATTAAAAACTGGATACAATTTAAAGAGACTTATAGAAAGAAGTGATAACACTAAGCATGGAAAACATTGTTTGACAAAAGGGACACAAAAATGTGGCTCATGTAGACAGTGCCAACATATTAATGTTGATCTTAGAATCAAACTGAACAACACTATGAAAAGTATATGTAAATTTAAATTT
Organism: Protopterus annectens; assembly: GCF_019279795.1. Lineage (NCBI taxonomy): Eukaryota > Metazoa > Chordata > Ceratodontiformes > Protopteridae > Protopterus > Protopterus annectens. Next base: position 653,530,648 of record NC_056726.1, read on the forward strand.
GGAAACTGCAACAGCCAAGGAGTCGTATACTTAGCCTCTTATACTGAGTGCAACGCATATAATATAGGGAAAACAGAAAGAAAACTCAAAACCAGGATTTATGAACACATTTACAAGATGAAAAAAGGTGATGAGAAGAACGCACTCAGTAAACATATTATAGCCAATGGAAAAGAACATAGATTTAAATTTGCCATAATAGATCAGGAGGAAGTGGAAATTGGAAGGCTAGATTAGGATCTTTGGAGAGTAGATGGCAGATATGTCTTGATGCTACCACATTCCCAGGTCTCAATGAACACATTAGTTTGAAACCATTTTTGGTATTAGGATCTTTCTAATTACGGAAGTGGGTAGCTTCTAGTTTGTGGTGGATAGAGTAGATATGTGAGATTATGAAGTAATATAATCATGCCATAAATTTATTACATGTAATTATTACATATATATTTTATAAATGTTAAAAATATTATAAAATTTACATTATATACTTTCACATCATGCTGGTTATCACCATGTTATATGCTAGTCTGATCATGTCTGTTCAGAGTATATGATTCTGTTTTTTAACTTTTTAACATTTTTACATATACATTTATTTATATTCATATCTCTACAATGTACTGATATTATATGGTTTATAGTGGGGTTACCACTACAATTGACAAGTATTATAGTTCTCATTATATATTTATCTAGTACTTATCAAGTAGTAGTATTTTATTGTTTATTGTGTATTTTAGCACATCATGTTATAGTTGCATATTTATTATAGTGTTATGATTATATTTCATAAGTCTATAGTTATATATTAGATATATTTTATATGTTACAATAAAGTTTTTAAAAAATTGTTTAACATAGACATGTATGTTGAGGAAGGGTTATATAGTGCAATTGCATATGCATGTATAAGTTTTATACATATTTTTAAGCATCTTTTTAATATTCAAATGCATTTAATGGATGTAATTATTTAATTATTGCTAATTATGGCGCCAAAATCTGGTATAAAACAGAGCTACAACAGTAACTCTTTGGTTCTGATGAAATCTGGCATAGACAGATGAAAGCGCTTAACCCTAGTTGATGCAGCATTGTACGTGAATTTGTGTGAAGAGTTGAATAAAACGTGGTTCCTTTATTCTACTGGTGGAGATTCTATTATTTTATCACTATTTTTCACCTCCGCATTGCTCGAGTCACCAGGCACTGGGATCGGATACTCGTGTACTGTTTCTGTATTATAACAGAATGTTAATGTGAATTGAAGATTGTATCTGTAATATATTTGAATGTAACTGATATCTCCGTAATGGTTTACTTTCAAGTAAAAAAAATTAAAGAAACAAATAAAGACACCAACAGTGTCTGTGTTGTTTACTGAGCATCCGTATGAGCATCTAGATGTTACAGGTAGTGGGTAGAAATTACATTGCAGCATGTGTCCTGGGCCAACTCAGTGTTTTGATTTAATTAAACGGATTCCCTAGTCTGCAACACCATACTGGGAAGTGGCCCTTGCCCTGGCCATATTTCCTGGAACACTTTACGTGGAACTGAATACTTGGAAATTAATCCTATCCCAAGCATTTTACTGCTTTCTAGAGAATTCTTATTTTTGAATAAATCCAGGAAACTGTAATACACTCTTCTAACTCAAGCAGCAAAGGTGATCATTTATAGCAAGTCCTACTTTACTGCACTTAATTTGAAAAGAACACAAGAGTTCACAATGTAGACAGAGCACAATACTAGTGTTGTTACTTATTAATGTCTATAGCCATGTCTGGGCTCATTATTTGCTAGAGCCTGTCTGAACATTTGTTATGCTCGTATTAAGTGAGACTTGCTAGCTGTTGCATAAAAGCTTGTGGTGCACTTATCCAATGAAACTCCAAATGCTGCACAAGACCTCCCTTCCTTAGCAGTACTCATAACCACTCTAACTTTCAATCCCTCCTCCATTTCTAACTATCTTCAAAGTGGGGGAGTGCCCTTGCTCCTTCCCCACATAGGACTGTCCTATATGAAAACCCACCTTCTGTGTGCATCATCTCTGCACTCATAGGTTGGTACTATGCTATTGGCCCTAGGGCCTATACAAGGCTAGCCATAACAATTCCCTGGCTATTTCTTCCCACAGTATTTACTTCCCTGGACCCCTGTATAACAGGGCGAATTTCCTATCTCCAATCCAATCATCAAGGTTCCTTTTGAAAAGGACGAAAGAGGTGCTCTGCTTGACATGTATGGGAAGTCTATACAAGAGTCTGGGGAGTCTCTGGGTCAGGAACCTATCCCTCCAGCATGTTTTGTTCATTGTGATGACAAGGTTTAGATCCCTGGAGTGTGTGTCTCTGAGGGATTGAGATTTCTTTAAGTGTAGCATGCCCAATAGCACTGGGTTTGACATGGCCTTGTATGTTAAGCAGAGATCGCCTCTGAGTAGACAGTATGCGACAGAGTATAGGTGGAGTTTTTTTTAGATGGTCAGCATAGGGCATCTGCTTTAGGCCTGTGATTCTTTTAGTGAGGTATTTCTGCAGCCTTTTCAGTTGTTGCAGATGTCTTGAGAGGTACATACCAAATGGGGTGTTGTATTCTATAATGGGTCTAATGATGGATGAGTACAGTGGGACAATGACCTCCTTTTTTCTGGATGAAAAGCCCTTAGTGATGAGGTGTGCCACATAGAAGGATTTCGTGACTGTTGTGGCAATGTGGTTATCGAAGGTGATACCACTGTCCACCTGTGTCCCTAAGTCTCTTATCACACTTTCATTGTTTAGTGTACTGCCACCTATGTGGTAACTCACGGGTACATGTTTTTTCTCAAAGGGGATGACTATACATTTCTTGGCATTGAGCTTGAGCCCATAGCTCTGGCACCAAACATCTGTTTCTGTAAGGCCCTTTTGTAGAATATCCACATCATTTGTGGATTTAATAATGGCTCCCAGTTTACAGTCATCTGCGAACTTTGTTAGACAGAGTCCCTTAGTGTTGGCCTGTGCTTCAGAGAAGTAGATGCCAAGCAAGAGTGGTCCCAGGACTGAACCCTGAGGTACTCCACTTGTCACTTGTCTGGAGCTGGATATGGAGTCAGCTACTTTTACAGTGTGGGTTCTGTTAGTAAGCCAGTTGGCAACCCATCGAGGGACATAGGGATTAATGCCCAGCTTAGTAAGTATATCTATGATTCCAGAGTTGGGGGTGGTGTCAAAGGCCTTTGCGAGGTCCAGGTAGGCTGTGTGGACCACCTTATCCTTGTGCACAGCTCTGGAGACTGATTTGAAGATGTCAGTCAGGTTCAGGAGACAATATCAGCCCTTCACGAACCCAAACTGCGTGGGGTCCAGTGTTTGAAGGTTGTCAATGTCTTTGTTTATAAGTTCCATGATAATACGTTCCATGGCCTTGCAGATCAGGCTCGTCAGACTGATTGTGCGGTAGTTCCCAGGATCCAAGGTGGATCCCCCATATGGAGTGGGATAACTGTAGCTGTGCGCCACTCAGTGGGCATGAAGCCTGAGGGGGAGGCTATAATTAAACATGACACTTAGGTGAGGTGCCAATTTTATAGTTCTTGTAGTACACAACCTGGGATGTCGTCTGGTCCCATGGATGCTGTATTCTTAGCTTTGAAGAGTGCATTGTTTTCCTGTGTGGCTGTTATTACCAGAATTTGGCAATCTTTTGGTATTGAAATGGGCCCTTTAGGGGGGTGAGAGGGGGGTAAAGTTTGCACTGAATCGATCTGCCAGGATATTGGCATTATCCTTGGGATCAGTATATTTAATGCCATTATGTTGTAGCTCAGAGCAGATCTGAGCATTGCCATTTAGATTCTTGACATAGCTATAGAATGCCTTGTGGTTGTCTTTGGAATCTTTGGCAATTTTATTTTCGTAAGTAGCTTTTGAGGATTTTATGAGGGATGTCAGCTTCTTACTGAGGCTGTTAAGGGAGTTTTTTGCATCCTGGGATTTTCCTCTTTTCTGCAACAGTTTCTTCCTTTTGTTGTAAAGTTTGTTTATGGCAAGGGACTACCAGATTGGCTTCCTTTTTTGGAGGGGAGTGTCTTGGTTCTATTGGGGATGGCACAATTCATGCACAAATGTATGTGTTCGTATAGTGCCTTAGTGTAGGATTCAGAAGTCGAACTTTCAGTTCCCGTCTGCATGGGTGTCATGAAGTTTGTCACTTCTGACTTGAGTAGCATAAAGTTGGCTTTGGAGAAGTTTTTTACGGAGGTTTCCTTACTGGGGGGTGGGGGTGGGATGTGAATGTCAAGGGTGATTAGCTTATGGTCAGATCTGACCAACGAGGGGGTAACCATAGGTATGGAGCATCGATTTCCAATGTTGGTAATGACCAGGTCTAGGATATTGGAGCCCGCTGGTGAGACTGTGGATTAGTTGAGCCAGGGCATTGGAATTTATGAATTTCAAGAACCGTTGGGCAAAGGTGTTGGTACATGGGTAGTTTTCCCAGTTAATGGCAGGATAGTTGAAATCACCCAGTATTAGGGTATTTGGTTGTATCTTAATATTTTCCAGTATGTTTAGAAAAGTGTAGTGAGAATCTTGGGGCATGGTGGGGGATCTTTAGCAAGCTACAATTTGGATTGCAGTCTTACCTAGTGTTAGTTGCACCTGGAGAATTTCAGACACATTGTGTTGGGCAACTAGCCTGGTGGTATGAATATCCTTGGTGAATATGGACACTCCTCCACCTTTAGTGTTTCAGTCCTGGTTTGGTCGCCAAAAAGTATGGTAAGAGTTGCAGCCTGGTATTGCAGGGGTGCTCTTTGGAGCCTTGAATCAGGTCTGAGTTACTGCACAGATATTGATGTTCTCCATTTTTAGGAGTGCCTCGAGAGAGTGCATTTTGAGGTTTAGACTTCTAGCATTGAGTAGCATTACCTTCAGATGTTACATGCTTGTACCTGTTAAGGTGGTTTTGTCCTTTGAACTTTGCCTAAAATAGGCACTATAGGGGTGGCAAGAGCCTTAGCCAGTAACCTGAATCCCGGGGGTGAAGCATCGTGGTCTGTCGATCATGTCGTCCCAAGCAGACAGATACTGAATCCCCTATGAATGACACCAGAAGCTTAGCCAGTTGTTAAAGTCAATCATTTTGTCCTTATACTGTGGTATCATTCTGGGTGAAGGCAGGACGCTACTCAGGGCTAGGGTCATACTTGCCTGGGTCACATGATCTCAGAGCTCTTCCATGTCTCTTTTCATGTAGTCTAGGGAGGTACGTCTCAATTCATTCACTCCAACATGGACAATGACAGAGTCATATTTGTACTTGTGGAGTGACTTGAGTGCATGCATTATGTGGTGCATCCTGGCACCCAGCAGGCAGCTGACTGTAATTTTCTCTTTGTTCAGCATGGTGAGTGGGACATCAGTGTGCCTGACTATAGAGTCACCTATGACTAAAGTGTTGGGTACATTGTCTTGCCTTAGGGGCTGTTGTTGGGTAGCACACTGGTGTTGTAAGCTATGTGGCATTTTGGTTGTAATTGGTGTTTGTTTGCGTTTCAGCTTCGGAGGTCCTTGTTGCTTGGGCAGGTTAATGTTAAGGGCCTCTACATATGTGGGTTTAGTGTTGCTATGTGTGGGTGTTGGTGGTGTGGCTTTAGAAGGGCTATGTGTTGCTTGAGGTGTAGTGCGGGTGTTAACCTTCTCCTCTTGACTGTCTAGCACAATCTTGGGTGGAGAGAGCTTTGCTTCCAGTTTGGCTATGTAAGTGCATCTCTCACAGGTTGTAGTGTTGGGTGGTAGGAGGAGATGGTTGTCTGTGTACATGAGGCAATTGCTGCATTGCCCCAGTATGCCCAGATTCACCAGGTGGACAGGAGAATTTACCAGAAGCTGACCCTTGGACATGCCTGGTTTGGTGCTTTTTTTTTGTAAAGTACAAGAGCTGTTTTCCCTTACTTTAGCAAGGTACTTTGCAGTTATAGGCTTAGTGCCTACGATTAATTTCTCCTTATTAGCAAGGAGAGTTGAGTGATTGTATCAGTTTAAGACTTCCTAGTGCTTTCCAGCAGGTTTTAAAGCAAGTGCTAGTCACAGGGATGCTTAAAGGTAAGATGAAAAAAAAATGGTTTATCCTAAACACTGCAGTGTGCACTAGAAGAGTTAGATGTGAAAGTAGGTAACTTAAGTTTTTACCTGTCTAAAACTTTACGTTTTAGTGGAGAGTCACTATTTTTAAAACAGCAAGATAGATTGAAAGGGGGTGGTCACTTTTGTATTCTGGTACTATGGAATACAGTAGTATGGTCAATAAATTTAAATAGTTGAAGGGGAGTGATTTCACAAAATTATAATTTTGTGCTTACACAAGCCAGTAAAAACAGAGAGGAAATGAGATATATGGTCAAATTAACATAAGGGGAAGGCAACTAGAAATCCAGTGGTGTTTAAGAACACTACAGAAACAGGTGGGAGGGTGGAGAAAAAATTCTGCTTGACTCACAAGAGACAGAGCTGTGGTCTCTTTTCAAGTTTTAATATGCAGTTAAAAGCAGAATACAAGTAAAATGCAAGGTAAATAAAACAAATCACAGTATTCAAAATAGAAAAAGGCAATAAAGTAATACAGCAAATAAAAAGCAAACTAACCTTTCACTCACAGCAAAGTGTAGCAGAGTCTGGGCAAGCCTTTCTAGTAAAGCTCTGAAATGTTTTATTTTACCTCTTAAATAGAAGGTTTAGTTCCTAGTTCCACCCCCTCAGTTCACAGATGATTAACCTTAAATGACCTATTCTATTGACCTGTACTAATTTCTACCTGTCTAACAAGAGACAGAGCTGTGGTCTCTCTTCAAGTTTTAATATGCAGTTAAAAGCAGAATACAAGTAAAACACAAGGTAAATAAAACAAATCACAGTATTCAAAATAGAAAAAGGCAATAAAGTAATACAACAAATAAAAAGCAAACTAACCTTTCCCTCACAACAAAGTGTAGCAGAGTCTGTGTGAGCTTTTCTAGTAATCATCATTTGCCCTCCTACTCCTCCTTAACCTCCAAATTTTGTTAATAGTTTATTTCCAACAATTTCTCGTCCTCAATTTTATTTCACTGTTAATGACTCTTAGGCTGTTGCTAGATTTTTACTGCTATTATTGTGGAATGTAAAGTTTCAATTGTAATTTACTGTTAATGATTTTTACACTGTACAGTTGCTAGATTTTATTATTATTGTAGAATGTAGAATTTTTTTTTACTGTAGAATGCTGCATAAAGTTGTATGACTTATTTGCTTTGTATGTGTATATGCTAATATGTTTGTCATTGTTACTGGAGCTTTTCTCCCCAGGCCTCCACTGAAAATGGGCTCCTTTTAGGCCCAGTGGACTTCCTTGGTCATCAAACTGAAATAAATAAATAAAATACCATCAGAATGGAGACTTTTTTCATTTATTTATTTATTTTATTTTATTTGACATTTGTTTACCAGGAAAGTCTGACTGAGAACAAAGCCCATTTGCAGTGGAGGCCTGGGGAGTAAAGCTCTATAAACATTTTACAGTTAAGTAAGTTAGATATAAACAGTACAAGTGTACAAAATAACATATATCGAAGTTCACTGTTTGGTGTGTATATATGAGAGCATACAACAGACACATTGGGAATGGCGGGTCAGGATAATGGATGTATTTAGTTTTCTGTGGTATGGTTCTACCACAGGTGCATTGAATCTGGTTCTGTTCCGAGTCTAACCCTTCTCTCAAATCCATGTATTAATTAAGGCTTCTCTAAGCTAAATCATTACATTTTCTTGCTCAAGCAAGGGCTGGTTTCTTTCCTTCTTTCTCCCAGCCCTTGGGAGTAACATAGGCTGGATACATGGAGCAATTCTGTATGTTGGCAGTCATTGTTTTAAGATCACCATTATGGCCCTACTTGATCACTGAGTGTATTTTGACACTGTGGATAATGGGATCATCTTGGAGCTCCTTCTTATGTTGCTACTGTACCTGACTGGCTCATCTCTTTCTTGCAGGTCATTCCCAGAGGGTTATCAATGAGGCTAATTTCTTTGACAGTTACCTCATGAAGTGTGGGGTTGCACAGTGTAATGTTTCATCACTATTTACAGAGTATATGCAAACTCAGTGCAGATCATGTAAGGAAGAGGAATCCATTAGCATTGTTATGCTGATGGTATGCAGTTGTAACTTTTCTTTTCTCAGGACCATGTAAGCAATTTTTACCAACTTATTAGACTTACCAGAGTCTGTCATCACCTAGATAAATATTAGTCATCTTAAGATCATTCTTGTGAAAGCTGAGATTATGCTGGTTGTGTAACTAGTGCACCTTATTTTCTTTGGAGAAAAGTGATGTTTTCAGCTAATGTTATATATCTGGGTGTTGTGTTTAGTAATGCTCTAAAATATAAGAACTTGGTGTAAGTGGTTATCAGGATATCTTACTTCTATCACAAGAACATCATCTGGAACAGTGTCCCAATTCTGTCTGTATCTATGAATTTGGTAGCAATTATTCATGTTGTAACACGTATTATCTCATATGCAGTACTGCAGTGTTCATTACTAGGGGCTGTCAAATACAAATCTTGCTCACCTGCCAGGGAAATACATCAGAATTCTTTAGTGAGGGCTTTCCTGGATTTTCCAGGTTCTGTCACGTTATACATCTTTAGGAGGAGGATCTGAGCTGTGGCAGATTAGTCTGCTTTTAAGATGATTTTATTTGATACCACAATCAGTACAAAATAATGACTCTTGTTTCAACATCATCTTCACTAAACAAAACTTACAGCTTTCTCCATTTAGAGGTTCTACTAAGCTCTGTTAGTGACAATTTCCTGTGTTGTTTCTGGGCAATCAAACCACCTAAAGCTATGTTCATAACTGACTGCTTAATCACAATGGGAGTTTACCTTATTGGTAAGAACATAAAAATGTACCACCCTGCTGATGTTAACATAACCTTAGAAATCTCCACAGAAAATCTTCTCATAGTGCAGGTGGCACCTATTCCCACCATCAGTTGTCAAGTCTGGAACAACTGATACCTATGGCTGTCCAGGGAAGTAAATTCAAACTTAAAAGGGAGAGAGAGAGAGAGACAGAGAGACAGAGAGAGACACAGTGCTTGGAGATTATGGAAAGCCACTAGCCAGCCTGACTAATGCCCTAACTTTCAATCCTCAACTAGAATAGAAGTTAAAAGAGCAAAAGCTGACTGTTTAAAAAACTTAGCAGCAATTTAACAACCTCAAAACTTTCTGGACAGAGGTTAATTAAATCATAAGATGCTGAAGAATACAATAAGGCAGGGGACTCTCTGTTCTCTAATACCGTGGGTAAAACCTGGAACTCTCTCCCCAGTGACCTGACCTCCCTACATTCACTAACACAATTTAAAATCAGGCTTAAAACCTACCTCAAATCACATTGGTTGTGCACCTGTCTGAACCCAGACTAACCTCTCACTTCTTCTTTTCACTAAGTTACAAGTCTTAATTACTGTATAATCTAACTGCCTAATGAAAACCAGAATTATAACTGGCCTTTCAATTGATTGGACTCTCTTTCTATATCAAAATATGACTCTCAGTCTCCCTACTATGTTAACATATATACTTAACATAAGATGTTATGTGATCTATCTCGCCTACATTCTGAACTGATGGGTTCGGCTCCGACTCGGCACGCTTATGCTATAGAGCGAGGCCTCTAATTGGCTGAGCTATCTTTATCCCAGGATGCACCACCACTAATCCCCCAGATCTGGTTTGCCGCTATCAAGCTTAGACGTGGTCTCAACATTGGCTGGGCTAAGTACTAGTTTTTAGGCTTTTTTCCTGTCACAAACTTCCTTTCTTCGAACCCAAAAGCTGTTTTAACAGCTATTGTTGTTATATTAGTATGTTTGGTGAAATTGTGTTACTAATTTCGTGAATTTTTTAGTCAGGGAAGGTTTCCCGTTTCAGTTAGAGGGGCCTTCCCCTGTTAAGTTACAGTCTGTGTAATTTCTTGGGTCAAGCACCCGTTTAAGTTAGAGGGTCTTGACTCCCTCTCTCTATCTTTCACTCTTTTTTTGTCAGTTTACCGTTTACTGTTTACTGTTAGTGTAAAAAAAAAAAAAAAAAAAAAAGATATATTTTTGTTGAGGTAGTATTGGACTGTCTTTAACTAAAATTTAGTGTTTTAGTGTTTAATGTTTACCTTTATTGGTTCTTTGACGAAGCAGTGATGTTCAAAGAACACAAACCCTCCGGGTTTAAGAAATGCACGAGGTGTGGTTTTAAAATGTCCATAACGGACGACCACGCCTCGTGCGTCTATTGCTTAGGTGCTAAGCATTTGCAAGAGTCGTGTAGTGTGTGCCACGCGTTCTCTTCAAGAGTCCTCCAGGAGAGGAAAAACAAATTAATCCTCAAGGGATTAATCAAGCCCTCCTTCGAGGAGGCTTTATCTTCCTCTCCGTCTCCTTCTAAAAAGAAAAAAGCATCGGCTCCGACCAGTCAGTCGGAACCGACTGCTAAGAAATCCAAGCAGACTTCTCCATCGGCTCCACGGACTTCGGAGCCGAGGTCGGAACGGTCTGCCTCGATGCCTCCAGCCTCGACCCCTCTGGTTTCGGAGCCGAGGTCTGGGGCATCGAGAGGCAGGTCACCCTCATCGGCTCCACTGATATTGGAGCCGATCAGGGTTACCGGCTCAGACTCTTCCCCCTTGGAGCCGAAGTCCTTATCGGCACCGAGGGAAATTTCCTTGAAACCTTCCTCGGAGCCGATAGTTGTTGAGTCCTTCGGGCGGTCCCGAGCCCTTCGGAGCCGATGGAGAAATCGGTTCGGGCCCGATCGGTATCCTCTAGGTCATCCAAGATGTCTGATTCGGACATCGACAGGGTGCTCCTTCGACTCTTCCAGTCTCCGGTGTTCCAAAAGCTTGTTTCGGCTCCAGCCCATTTGGCTTCGGAGCCGATGGTCCACTCCCTTACTGTGGTTCCTCCTCCAACAGCTTCGGCACCGTTGGAGCCGGTGCTGGTGGAACCTGTGGAGGTGTTAGGGTCGGGCCCAACCCTTGCTCCAACTCCGGCTCTTGGGTCGGAGTTCAGTACACGGACTTCTTCCTTCGGCCCTGGGGGGGAGGCTTCAGGATTGATGCTCTCGGTCCCAAGTCTCCCTCTTGGTGCGTCGGCGGGAGTACCGTCCACTGTCGTGGCCACGGAGGTGGGACCCTCCCAGGATTCTGGTGGTCCCGCCTTCAGGGCTATGAGGAGCGCTTTAGCCAAATCTTCCTTGGCTACCTCCATGGTTTCCCCAGCTACCTCCCTGCATACGGAGACTGGGTCGTTGGCAGTCCCCCTGTCTTTGGACAGCGGAGCCCCCGGGCCTCAGGTTACCCCCGCTGGGGTTTCTCCCCCTCCTGGAGGTCCTTCTGAAGCCTCTTCGGAAGAACCCCCCAGGAAAAGGTCGTGCAAGAGGAAGCACGTTGACTCCCCTGATGAGTCTTTGACATCCGACACCGATCTCGATGATGCAGAGGGGTCCCCTAAGTCGTCCTCGGATGATGTCTCCTTTGCAGACATCCTAGAAGCCCTAAAACAGCGAGGCGGCTGGCAATCCAAACCTCCCTCTGCTGATGAGTCGGTGTTCCTGAAGGCCTTCGGGGCTCAGCCCTCCGCCTCCTGGGTGTCTCCGCCCTTCGACGAGCTCTTGGATTTGATCTGTCGGAGGGCGTGGGTACATCCAGACTCTGTGGAACCGGTGCCTGCTCGTCCGAACAAATTTCTCTCGCCGCCCCCTGATAGAGAGTTCCTTACTAAAGGTGTGGCTGTAGATGCTTTGGTGGTGGCATCTGCTACCCAGCAAGATGTAGCAGAGGCTTCTACGTCCGTCCATCCTCCTAATAAGGAGTCTAGGAGCATGGATCGGTACGGAAAGCGCACCCTTAGTTCAGCGGCCTTTACACTGAGGTCTTTGAACTACCTGACGCACTTTACCAGATTTCAGAGGGATCTGATTAAGGAGCTATCCGATACCCTCTTGGGTAACCTGCCTGAGGAGCTGGCCCAGACGGTTGGCTCTCAGCTGGCTACAATGTCGTCCATTTCGAACTCGTCCATGAGGTTCATTTCGTATGCGGCCGAAGGGGCGAGTAGAGCGGCGGGTACAGGCATTGCTCTACGTAGACAAGCCTGGCTCCGCCTGTGTCTCTTCGCGGAGGCCTTTAAGTCTTCATTTGCCAACGCCCCCTTTGATGGGTCCTCCCTGTTTGGACCCAAGGTAAAAGACACACTAACCCGCTGTGAACAGGAGGGTAAGACTCTGACTGCCGTAGGGGCACGATTTTCCACTCCCTTTCGGCCTTATCCCAAGGCTAAAAGAGGAGGGAAGATGTGATTCCGTAGATCTCAGAAGCCTTACCCCTCTCAGCAGGAAGGTTCCCCTTCCAGAGGCAGAGGAGGGGGAAATTCATCCGGAAGATGCCGTCCCAGAGGCGGCAGAGGCCCTCGCAATACTGGAGACCGCGAGTCCTTTCGTGGCTCTTCAACCTTTCATAGTCCCTGAGGGATTGCCCGGCTGTGCTGCTCCGGAGCCAGTTGGGGGTCGTTTCTCGAAGCACCTGAAGGCCTGGGAAGGGATCACTCAGGACCGATGGGTGCTTCGGATTATTGCTGGAGGTTACTCCATCCCATTCTCTCACCCCATCCCTCAGTCCAAAAAAATCCCGGACCTGCCACCCAGTCAACGGGATACCGCAGCCTCAGAAGTTTCAAAGCTGCTGCAAAAAGGAGTCATCCAACCGGTCCCCGTAGACCAGATCGGATTAGGAACTTACTCAAGATTCTTTTTGGTGCCAAAAAAGACCGGGGACTTGAGGCCCATTTTGGACCTCAGCATCCTAAACCATTCAGTCAGAAAGTCCAAGTTCCGAATGGTCACTCTACAAACCATTCTCCCATTGCTGGAGAAGGGTGTTTGGATGTGCTCCATAGATCTCAAGGACGCTTATTACCATATCATGGTACATCAAGCGTCCAGGAGACATCTGCGCTTCAGCCTAGGAGGCAGTCATTTTCAGTTCCGTGCGCTGCCCTTTGGTCTCACCACAGCCCCCAGGGTGTTCACCAAGTGCTTGGCAGTAGTGACTGCTCACCTGAGAAGTCTAGGATTCCAGGTGTATCTAGACGACTGGCTCCTAACTGCCACCTCCAAGCATCTACTTCGGCGGAGCCTTCAAGCCACTATCTTACTGGGCAATTCCCTTGGAATCACCTTCAATTGGCCAAAGTCTGTATTGCGGCCATCTCAACGAATAAGATTCATAGGGGTAGAGATAGACTCAATCCAAATGCGGGTCTAGCTACCTTCGGACAGAATTCAAACCATACAAAATCAAGTTCGAGCCTTACTTCCCAGGTCCAAAGCCCCAGCCAGAATGGTCCTGCAGTTATTGGGATCCATGTCGGCAACAGTTCTTCTAGTCCCCTTGGCAAGGTTGCACATGAGAATCCTCCAGTGGCTTCTTTCAGCCCAGTGGTCCTTTCAGGAACTCCCTCTCAGTCACCTCATATGGATCACGGAATCTTGCAAACGGGACCTTCGCTGGTGGCTAGTGCCCTCCAATTTGGATCAGGGACGACCCTTTGTTCTTCCTCCTCCGGCGGCCACTTTGACCACGGACGCCTCCCAGATGGGGGGGGGGCATTCCCTGGGCAGGTCAGTCCAAGACAAATGGCACCCGGAAGAGACTCTTCTTCATATCAGCATCCTAGAAATGAGGGCAGTACTCCTGTCCCTTCAAGCCCTTCACGATTATCTCCCCCAGGGCGTAATCGCTGTTCACTCAGACAACATGTCAGTTGTCTGGTACCTGAACAAACAGGGAGGGACCAGATCCTATCCTCTTTGCAGAGAAGCCATGAGAGTTTGGGAATGGGCAGTCTCAACCAAACGCTTCCTAGTGGCTACTCACATACCGGGCAAGTCCAATGTGATAGCCAACAGATTGAGCAGAACAGTCCTCTCCCCTCACGAATGGTCTCTGAATATGACAGTTGCAAGTCAGATTTTCAGCGAATGGGGAGTTCTGTGTTGCGACCTCTTCGCGACTCCTCTGAATGCGAAGTGCAAGGAATTCTTCTCCCTAATCCCGGCTCCGGGGAAGAGCCCCATGGATGCATTAGTCCATCCTTGGCCCACCGGCTTGCTTTATGCCTTCCCTCCAGTTCTACTCCTCCCCAGGATGATTCAAAAGGCATCCCTCTTGGGGAGCAAAATTATCTTGATTGCTCCTTACTGGCCTCGTCAAGTGTGGTTCCCCTATCTTCGGAAACATGTCCTGGAAGGTCCATGGTTTCTGGATCAGATACCAGACCTACTGGTTCATCAGTCGGGACTGTTCCACCAGTCCCTACACACCTTAAAATTGACGGCTTGGCTCCTCCTCTTCCGACGATAGTCAGGAGTCATACATTGGATTCAGATGTTGTACACATATTATCTTCGGCCCATAAGTCTGCTACAAAGTAACTGTATTCTAGCAAATGGAAAAGGTTTGCTATTTGGGCTCAACTCCGGGGCCTGGACCCCATTTCTATTCCTGTGGCAGAAGTACTAAAATTTCTGACCTCTCTTTTCAATCAAGGCTCTTCAGTTTCTACCATCAAAGTTCAATTGGCAGCAATTTCTAATTTTCATGAATCCATAGACCCACCTTTAATGAGCAACAGATTGTGTAAGACCTTCTTGAAAGGTGCTGCTCTATTAAGACCTCCAATTTCTCATCCTGCACCTTCATGGGATCTCGATATAGTATTACGCGCTTTGACTTCTTTCCCCTTTGAACCAGCAGCTACATGTGATCTAAAGTTTCTATCATGGAAGACAGCCTTTCTGGTGGCGATTACTTCTGCCAGAAGAGTTTCAGAGCTTCAAGCTTTGTCAGTGAAACCCCCGTACTTAGTTTTTCATAAAGACAGAGTATCCCTCAGACCAAATCCTTCTTTTGTTCCTAAAGTTTGTTCTACTTTCTGCTTACAACAATCGTTAGAGCTTCCAGTTTTTTTCCCGAAATACTCTAACAAAGCAGAGTTCATATTCCACACACTAGATGTCCACAGACAGTTACGTTTTTATTTAGACAGGACCAAACAAACAAGGAAAACAGATCAGTTGTTTGTATCCTTTGCAGATAACAGATTGGGCAACGCTGTCACAAAGGTCACTATTGCCAAATGGATCAGGGACTGTATTACTCAAGCATATGTTTATTCTAACAAAGAGCTTACAACCTCTGTCAAGGCTCATTCTACAAGGGCTATGTCTACTTCGGTAGCATTTCATTCTAAGCTTGCTATTAGTGACATTTGTGCTGCGGCTACATGGTCTTCCCCACACACCTTCATTTCCCACTACAAATTAGATGTGGCATCTAGAGGACGAGCTTCATTTGGTTCCACAGTGCTCAGGAGTGTTTTCCAATGAGTCACCCGGGATTTAGGTGCTTGGGACGCTGTCCCATCAGTTCAGAATGTAGGCGAGATAGGATCACATAACATCTTTTAGTTATGTACTCACCATAACTTCAGATGTTTGGGATCCATCTCGCCTACATTCCCAATAACCCACCCTCCTTCCCCCTTCCTTGGAGATCAGAGGATATCAGAAGGTCCGAATCCTGTTGTTTCATCTTGAAACATCTAACAATGTTATATAACCAAGTTGTGCATGTGTGCATGAATGCGGACAAACAAGATCTGGGGGATTAGTGGTGGTGCATCCTGGGATAAAGATAGCTCAGCCAATTAGAGGCCTCGCTCTATAGCATAAGCGTGCCGAGTCGGAGCCGAGGGATCGGCTCCGAACCCATCAGTTCAGAATGTAGGCGAGATGGATCCCAAACATCTGAAGTTATGGTGAGTACATAACTAAAAGATACTACAATCAAATGTGTTGTGAACTGAACATATTTCCTTATTTACTAAACTACTTACTCCAGTATGATCTTTCATGCGTAAAATAGCTTAACTTTATATGGTACTTCCACCTGTTAAACTTTGAATTGTTTTATTTTTTGATTTAAGTAAAATATTGTTCTGTACTCTCAAGGAGCTTTTCTCCCCGGGCCTCTGCTGAAAATGGAAATGTATCTAGCTGGACTAGCCCGGTCAACAAATGTAAAATAAATAAATAAATAAAATCCAACCACTCCCTAGATTGCCCAGACTGTGAACTACTACCATTACAGGGAGGTGCTGATTTGCAGTGATCACATCACAAACTCCTCATCTAGTAACCACATATGAAAGTTCAATTCCAGCTGTCCTGAACCCAAACTCAGCCTTACATTCTACACCCTACAAGTCCAGTTTAGAACAGTTTTCAAAATCAAAATATGAACTCCTTTCTTCTCTTCCAGTGAAGTATTATCCTACTGAAGGTGAGCCTGCCTTCACACAGCCTTTTTCAAAATGTTCATCCCTTTCTTCACAAATCACTAGCCATTATTTTCATTTTTGTCAGTAACTACAAGAGTTAATCTTACCTTATTTGCCTTGGTCACTTTTTCATAGGATCATAGGAAGTTACTAGGCTAATGGCCCTAGGGCCCTTATAAGCCTAGTCTAGTTCTACCCTAATTTCCATGATCAGCACCGATTGCCGTTGTCCAAGAGGGACACAGGTGGAACCCCCAGGGTGAATTTGCGGTTACCCATCCAGTCATCCGGATTACGTTTGAAGAGGGCCAATGAGGTGCTCTATTTGACATGACACGGGAGTCCATTCCAAAGGTGGTAACCTCTGGGAGACAAATATGTCCCCCCAGCAAGTTCTAGTAATGTCACATACCAGGTTAAGGTCTTTAAAGTGAGTAACCTGTGTACTATTTGACTTGCGGATATGCAGCATTTCCAATAAAGCAGGGTCAAAGATTGCCTTATATGCAAGGAAATCTGAGTAGTCTCTATGAAACAGAATAAAGTAACAGTGATTTCAGGTGATCCACCTAAGACAGATACTGAAGACCTTGAATTTTCCTTGTGAGGAACCTTTGTGGTCTCTCCAATTGCTGCAGGTGCTTGGAAAGGTACATACCAGGGTCTACCTCGACCCAAGGAAATTACATTTTACTGAAACATAATTTGGTGAGCTCTAGTTTGCAAAAATGCAATGGGGGCTGTTGCTTAGATCGCGGTACAGCAGGGATAAGGGAATATTCCTTTTTCCCCACAGTAGTGCGATCTCGGAGTGAGAATATAAAAGTAGCGGGGGTGGGGGGTGCAGTGGGGCTTGCCCCCTGCATATATATGGTTAGTGTTGTTTTTTTTATTTTGTTTGTTTTTTTTGTTTTTTTTCGGTTAAGTTGTTTTTCGCGAAAGTGCATTTCGGTAAAAGTGCACTTTCACGAAAACCAGCTCATGTTATTACGTTTATTTGAAACATAATTTCGATGGGTCAAAATAGACCCACATACCAAAAGGGGCATTGCACTCAGTTATTGGCCTGATGAGAGAAGAGTACAGAGACATTATAACGTCCTTTTTCTGGATGCAATGCCCTTACTTATGAGATGAGCAATGTAGTATGCCTTTCTTACCACTATGGAGACATGGTGATCAAAGGTAAGGTTGCTTTCAACCTGTATGCCCAGGTTTTTTACCACTGAGTGCATGCTTATGGTGTTGTTGTTGATGTGGTAGTTAGATTTTCCATAAAATCTACAAAATCTACCAAGATTTCTGATATTTGACTAATCTCTAGCCGTCCAACCTTAGCCAAACTTCTGACAAAAAAATGAATGTTGTGTCTTTCAGCTTTTCCCGGTTAGGGGTCGCCACAGCGGAACTCCGGTCTGCTAATGATTGGCAGTAGATATTTACGTGCCGAGTTGCCAGCTCTGACACACAACCTTCAACGAAGGTACGCCCATTCATGCATGTCTCCACACAGAAGACGCTCTAGCTGAGAATCGAACAGGACAACGTCTTACTGTGAGGCGACAACGCTACTGCAGCACCACCGCAGTACTGACAAAAAAAAATGTAGATATTAACAAATCATTTAGTATGATGGAAACTATATCCACCTGATTTTTCATAACACAACATTAGGAAAATCCTTAACACCCTAACCAACCTTTACCTAAATACAGGGGCAAGACTTTTAAATTCTGACCATGGTTAATGATAGAAACTCTTTTTTTTATGTATCCAAAAAGGGAGTGAACTGGTTGATGACACAACACTGTTGCTCAGACTCTTTCTGTTACTGTTTAGTGATGGTCTTATTTGCAGGCTTCATAAATATTCAGTCAACTGGCCATAACTGCATATTTGTAGGGACACTCTCTGACTCTAGCACACTTAAATCTGAAATTTATCAAGAATATTAGACCATAAGACTAACTAGTTTATCTGTGGATGATAAACAGATGCCCTGATCTGCTCGTAGCTTCAAGTTTTGTAAAATTTAGGAGCATCCCAAGTAGCCAAACATTTATTACAGCTATTCAGTCTCTCTTTTTCAACCAGAGTAAGGCCAGTACATTTCTAAACATTCCCATATCATACTACTGGCTAGAGTACCTTCTCCTGCCTCTTTATGCCCCCCCAAACCTACACAGAGAAAAATTAGACTTTTGAGTAACAAGTCTTTTCACAAATGTACGAGCATGCAGACATACATGGCCTGCTGTTTGATGTCCAGCATAAGATCTGAACAGAGCACAACCCAATAAGCCCACTGTGCTAATGTTAAACTGATTTGCAACCACATGAATAAAACTCTATTAACATGTGACATTTTGCATACATATATATAACACGTACGTAGATCATGCCCTTATGGTACAAAAATAAGAAAAACTCAGTTATGGGCCAGTGGTCATTAAATTGTTCAAGAACTTCCTATCTAGTAGGACCAACCAAGTATGCACAGGTGAATATTCTTTGATATAGGATACTTTAATTATATGGCTCCTCAGAGGTATGCATTAGAGCTCATCCACTTCTCCATATTTATAAACAACCTGAAATAAGAAATTCCTCTGCAAAAGATAACAATGTACACTGATACTTTACTTTTGCTTAACCCAGATGCCACATCAGGTAACCCATAACTCAGCCTGCAGAATGACTTCACTGCATTACAAATCCTTAGAAAGGAACAGTTGGCACAGTACAAAATCTAGATAATGCTTCACCAGTAAAGATAACAGATGCACTAAAAAGCATTGTTCAACTCACTTAGCAAAACTATGTGTGCATCCTGCTAGACCCCAAGCTGTGCTTGAGATGCTACACTGAAATAAAGTATAATTACAACTGAAACGTTGCTACAAAGGTACAAACTTAGTAGCACTTGTAGCCAGGAAAACCTTTGCGAAAAAATGTACTGGTACCAAAACTAGAATATGGATTCTTTCATTCTAGCACAAACAGTAAACTACAAAATAATAGTTTAGAAGATATGTATGTTTTTTACTTGGCTGAACACAAAAACGTTGATTGCTTGCTATAACATAAATTGCACTGACTACATGTAACAGATAAGAGTAACCATTCTACTTTTTAAAGTGCCTACTATTGCTGTCTAAATTAACAGCCAGAACATTAAGATACCCACTCAAAAGAAATTATGTATTGTTACTATTATACAAAAAGCCCAGAATTTCCAGGTATGAGATGTACAAAAGGACTGAGAGAAATTAGAGGGAAGAAAAAATACTTCCAAAAGAAAAACTGTCAGAAGCCTCAAATAAAAAGTTGTGTTCATTAATACAACAGATTTGTGAAAAACAATATATAGACCAAAAAACTTTGATCTGTTTGGAAAAATAAGCATCTGAAGAAGTGTGAAAATATAAACAACAAAACCTAGAGATTTTTGAAAAGTATAAAAAAGACATATGGACATGGGAAAGAGAGATTTGATATGGTGCAATATTTACTCAAAGGAGAAACCCAAATTAATCAATATAAAGAAGGCAGTCCCAAATATATTCAAAGAGAAATACAGACAAAGGCATCCAGATATGGCAAATTTCACAATAAAAAAATAATATCACAAAGAGGGAATGTAGAAAAGAAGATTAGTAAAGTAGAAGTTGAAAAATAGAAGTTGAAGTTATGCAGTGCCTGCAAAGTCAAGGATTTGGTGTAGAAGGTCTAACATAGGTTACATCACAGCCTAATGGAACGAGTCCCCAAAGTAAGGAGACACAGGAAGATCAGGAAACATCTGAAGAAGAAATATGGACATGGGAAAGAAAAAGAGAATTAATATGGTATAATATCTATGCAAAGGAGAAAGCAAAACTAACCAATACAAAAAGAGCAGCATCAAAGATATTTGAAGAGAAATACAGGCAAAGGAATCTGGACATGGAAAACTCTACAATACAAAAAAATAAGAAGACAAAGAGGAAAAGTAGAAAAGGAGATTAGTAATGGAGAAGTTAAAGAAATAGAAACTGAAGTTATGGAGTACCTGTGAAGTGAAGGATTCAGTGTAGAAAACCTAATTCAGAAAGCACCACAACAGGATAGAGCAATGGACATCCAAATTAAGGGGAATCCAGTGGAATGGGAAGCAATTGGTCAGGTGCCATATAAAGATATTTTGGAGCCTTCCACAGGAAACAAGTAAAGCTGGACAACAAGAGCAGAAACAGGAAACTGTGGAAACTCTGATGTAGGCAGTGTTGAGGAGGGATAGGCCAGCGAGTTCCCATATGACAGAGCAACAGACGGCACAGGATAAAGTTGAAGAGAATGTGCCACAGGAAGATGCTATAGAACTTCCTGCAGGAAATGGAAAAGAAAAAAATGTGCCCTCAGTTTAGAAGAAAATGGAAAAGAGTTGCTTTATTTAACAGAGATAGATATGCATATTAAGATCAATGAAAGAAATAGACTGCAGAAGGTCAATAAAACCCAAAAAGTCAGAAGTCTGACAAAACAAATGAATGCAGTAATTAAAACTGTCCATAGAGATCCAGGTGATATAACAGAAGTAAACAGGATATATTACTGTGCAGCTAAATTAACTGATAAAGTTCTACCACAAGAACACAGGGTAGTGAGGGAAGGAAGGGGAGAAATTGAATACTATCATGGAAGCATCAAACAGAGAAAACTAAAGCAATTAAGGCAAGAAGTGTCAGTATTAGAACAGTATAGAGGAGGGAACAGATCAACAAAAATACTTAGAAAGATAGGTGTGATAAAAGCAATGTGCAGTATTAGAACAGAGCTGGATCTATCATGCACTATCACAAATAACAAACTAAAAATCTCAGCACAGGCGGAAAAACTTTGAAGATATACATAGAAATATAAAGGAAAAGTACAAAATAAGCAATTTATTGATGACCCAAGAAAGTTTCATAGAGAACAGGGAAACAAGGTGAATGGAATTGAAAGACCATCAAAAAAAGAAGAAATAGATATATTTTGGAGAAGTATTTATGAAGATCCTGTGGAACATAACAAATATGCTAAATGGATAGAAGAAATAAAAGAAAGAATAAGAAGTGTAAAGGTACAGGATATGAAATAGGATGAATAACAGCCAGAGAGATTGAAACAAAGTTAAGAAAAGCCTCTAATTGGAAAACCCCAAGCCCAGATGCAGTACCTAACTTCTGGTTAAAAGTATTAACATCTTTGTATGAAGATTTAGCCATGAGTAAGAGCTATTTATATGCAAATCCTGAACACACAGCAGCCTGGCTAACAACAGGAAAAACAATGCTCCTACTTAAGAGTGAACCTGCAAGCCATCCTAAAAATTATAGACCAATAACTTGCCTTCTGATGACATATCAACTATACACTGGAATTGATGCCGACAGAGTTTATAGTCATTTAGAAGAAAACTCAGTTATAGCAATAGAACAAAAGGGCAATAAAAGAAAGTCATATAGAACAAAGGATCATCTGTTGTTAAATAAAGTCAAGGTGGAGAACTGTAAAAAGGGGAATTTAAGTATGGCATGGGCTGACTACAAAAAAGCATTTGATAGTATCCCACATTCATGGATAAAAGAGTGCTTAAAAATGTATAAGATACATCCTACACCAATCGACTACATTACAGTGACCATGAAACAGTGGCAGACCAGTTTGCAATTAAGCCATGATAAAGTACAAATTATTATCCCAGGGATAAAAATTCTTTGTCACCACTGCTATTCCGTCTTGCCCTTAATCGATTAAGCTGTCTACTTAATAGCTTAGTCCATGGCTATAATTTGGCTCCTAGAAAACAATAAAGTGTAAAGACTTATCTTCTCTTTGTTGATGATTTAAAACTGTATAGCTCATCAGATGAGGAATTGAGAGCACAACTGCAAGTTGTCAAAACGTTTTCTGATGATATAAGAATGTCATTTCTTCTTGATAAATGTGCAAAACAACCTTTAAAGCAGCAAAACTGCAGCACCAAGAAAACATCAGTTTGGCACAAGAATGTGATATAAAATGTACTCATGCAAAATGGTGTGTATAAATATTTGGGAATTGATGAAGATCAACAATAAAACATGAACAAATGTGAATAAAACTTAGTAAGGAATACTTTAGAAGACTTAAATTAATCCTGAAAGCAGCATTGACATCTAGGAACACAATTCAAGCTATAAACCAATTTGCTGTTCCTGTCCTAACTTACATTTTTGCAGTGATTGACTGGACTCAAAACGTATTAAATAGATTGGACAGGAAAACGAGAAGGATGCTTCATGCTCACCAAATGACGTATAAAAATCAGTGCATATCAAGATTATATATTCCCTGTTCCGTAGGAAGGATGGGCTTCCTTGAACCTGATTACATGTATAGAACTGCAGTCGTGGGACTGCATACATATTTGCTGACCTCACAAGACCCAAAAGTGGTGAATGTTTTGAAACGTGAGGAGAATAAATCTAAGATGACTTCTCTGCTTAGTCTAGTAGAAGCATATCGGCGTCAAGCAGGAATGAAAATCAAACCAGAAGTAGATAAAAGTCAGGCAGCAACTGAATATGCCAAAAAACAAAAGAAATAATATAAGGTAAAGGACCATATGAGAAGGCAAGAAATGTGGAAAATGCATAAATATAGTTGCAAGTATAAACGTCTGGAAGAACTGCATATTGATCAGGATTGAACGCAGGAGTGGTTAAGGAGAGGCAAATTCAAACCAAGAGATGAAAGGTTAATATTGATGGCCCAAGATAGTGGGCTACGTACACATTGGTTTACAAATTCCATTGAACATATGAGAAAAACAGACAAATGTAGGTTTTGTAAAACAGAATCGGAAACAGTTGCACACCTCGTTTCTGGTTGTGACATACTAATGGCAAAAGGACTGTATACTGAAAGGCATAATAATGTGGCAAGACTGTTGCACTGGGGATTGTGCAAACATTATGGTATTGAACTAGCTGAAAAACATTGGAAACATGAGCCACAAAGCATCACAGAAAATGATGGTCTACATCACTTGGGATCACCCATTGCCAACAGTTCAAAAGATAGATCCTAGAAAACCAGATATAGTGGCCCATGAAAAGAAGACAAAAAGTAGCATTGATCATTGAAATCACCACACCCATTGATTACAGTGTCTTGCGTACAGCATGACACAAAGTCATAAAATATCAGGATTTGCAGGCAGAAATGAGAGCAATGTGGAAGAAAGATACCCAGCCAGTTCCAATAGTAGTAGGAGCAACCAGTCTTATAAAAAAGAATCTACAATTGTATTAAGATATGTTATCAGTACATGTAACCCCATATGAATTGCAGAAGGAGTCATTAATGGGCACATTGCAGGTGCTGCGCAGAACACTTCTGGCTGACATCAAAAATTGAAACAATACTAATTTCATGAACTTTAGCTGTACTTTGACTTAGGAATGGGGTCCATTCCCGTCATGGTATTAAAAACCCAAAAAACTTGGGGAAATTAAACAGAAGAAACATTTGCAATGCAGTTATATTAAATAGACTGCATTTCAGACTGGTGATTAGAGAAAAAGGCCATCTGAAGAGTTGGGCCAGCCTGCTAAAACCAGCTGCCAGCAAAAATAAGATAGAAAAAAAGAAACTCTCCAGAAGTTTCATACAAAACTTAAAGAATATTTTTAACTGAAGCCAAATGTAAATGCTTCTGAGATGATGGCTAATGCTAATCATTACATATCTACTCTTCTGCAAATATTGCAGAGTAAAATCAAATGTATGAGCAGACAAATCCTCAAAAGAAAGACTGTAAATACATATTTTTCTGTTATACTTGTAATGATATTGATATGTCATTATGGGACTTCAGAAGCATAAAAGGCATGATATGAAAAATTCAAAAAACATTTTATTGTAAATACTTTTTTTCCTACTAATTCCAGAAAATATGTTAAATAATCACAGAGATATATATACCTGTCAAATAATTCTTCTTTTAGGAACTTCTGTATGTAAAATTGAACATGTATGTGATTCTTCTTTTGTAAATGTTAACCGTTTAGCTGTCAAATAGATACTCTTCTGTTAATAATGTTTAACAGATGTTACTGTGCACATTGAATAATGTTATATGATGATCCTGTGATCAATACTTGTATACTGTTGTCATTAAGTAGCTCAGATTTGATTTCAGGTCATGTAAGTCTACCTGCTTGTCAAAAATCAGAAAGAAAAAATAAGATCCAGCACTAAACTACAGTTACCTTCGATTTAATGGATACTGTAATCTGTCAGGATTCCTTTAGGTATTCTGGACCTGAAACACAATAAGACTAACTCACTGGCATTTGCCATAGCATTGGCTACCCACAGTAAGAGTGTCGATCACAGAAAACCTATATTTCTGTCATGAAGCCATCTAGTATATGTGGGTACGTGATGGCATAATCTGTGAATAATGGTATATATTTGTGTACTCTGCCAGTTTAGGTAAAGGCCCAATCAACTTATAGCTAACCTGTCAAACAGGTTTCTATTTAAGGAATAGTTACAGGGCCTTGCTGAGTTTCTTTTCTTTGGATGAATATGCTGACACTGTGTGTGTGTGTGTGTGTGTGTGTGTGTGTGTGTGTGTGTGTGTGTGTGTGTGTGTGTGTGTGTGTGTGTGTGGGTGTATCTGTGTGTGTGCGTGTGTGTGTGTGTGTGTGTCACATTACCTTCTTGTTATCACACAGATCTTTGCCTTATCTATGCCCAAATAATCGTTCAACACATGGCAATGTGATACCTTTAGTAGCAAAACTCTCAGTTGATAGGGAGCCATATCTTAGTCATCCTGTTAAGTAAATTTATTATTTAACATTTGTTGACAAGGAAAGTCTGACTAGGACAGAGCCTATTTTCAGCATAGAAGAAACACTCCAGATGTACATCTTTGGAATGTGGGAGGAAACCCACGTGAACGCAGGGAGGACATACAGACTCCACAGAGAAGGCACCCCTGCCAAGAATCGAACTGGAAAACCTCTTGCTGTGAGGTGAAAATGTTAACCATTGCACCACTGTGCTATCCATGCATTAACTTGTACAGATATTGCAAGTGAGAATTTTATCTGGTTTCTTAGGCACTCAAATACCTGAACACTTCACTAGAGTGTTGGGTCCCTCCACTAATATACTACTAAGTTATGCTGCTGGACCTGGAGCTTACACGTTACAGGTTCTTTCATATGCTTTATGTTTTCTCTGTGGTTCCCTTTCTTAGGAATCTTTTGTTTTCCACCATGCTTGGTTCATACATCCCTGTAACAGTTTGTATTTTAAGAAGGAAAACAAAAACATATTGAGACACATTCCTGATCTCCTTCTTGGTAATATAACTGTGGAAGCACCCTCCTCCTAAAGCCATATATACTTAAATTAAGAAATGCCATTTACTGTTATTACTCCATGTACTATCCAGATAGCTACCTTACATAATGCTCAACTTCTCCATTCTTTATCTGAAATGAATGTTTGCCCTTCCTTTCTTTGTGCATATATTACATTTTTCTTATGTTTGCAATCAAGCAGGTTCTTGCTAATAAGCACACTGTGGGCTAGGCTGGTAGTATTGCCACACCGTTATCTGCAGGCTTTCTGTTTACATACATTTTACATTTCTGCATTAGCCCTTGATTTGCTTTATTTTGTATGACTGATCATTCATCAGTACATCCAAACAGGTTTTAGTTTACTATGCACAGAATTATAAAACTATATATTTTATCATCTGTCTATATATTGCATTTCATTGCAGTCTCTATGCAAATATGTCTGTACATTACAGTTATAATACCCAAGAGACAGATGCCCTGGCTGTGCTTCATTTCCCATGTATTGGTAATACTTGCTTTGATTCAGGGTTACCATTGGCCTCTGAGTTAGTCTTACTTTTGTAGTTCTTTCCCATTGAAAAAGAACAACCTTATCACTTCTGATTCTTTTGTGTAGCTCATTTGAGACCATCTTTTCTGCAGTAAAATACCTTTCCACCAAGTTCAGCAGGTCATTTGCAGTTTCATTAGCTGCCTGTTTTGCCTGCCTTTGGACAGCACAGATTAGTTTTTCTGTAATAAATGTTCCACTGTCAGTAGCTCCACTACTGTCACTGTACCTTAATCAGATGATGTAGGTCATGTAGCTAGGATCTTATGAGCTTCCTGCTCTAAAATGACTATTCCTAAAAGTATTGAACACTGGCAGTGCTGTTAAGGCCAGCTTAATCTAAAATTTTGACTTTCAGTACTATAGAAACTGGTGAAGTCAGGCAGAATAACTAGCTATACCATCTGACGTTCTCCTGTGAGAAATGTGGTCACAAGGCTGACACACACACAGGCTGGTGGACATCTATATTATTCAGCTACCGAACTGAAGGATAGAAGAAATACTGAGATGGTATCTATATTTTTCCATTCCCTGAAGGAAGTCACTGGCCTACACTGTTCTCTGACTGTTTGGAGTAGACTGCGAGGTTGAGTTACAGATGAAATCACAAGTAGGACTCTTTTCAATAAGTGCAGTATCAGGACATCATTATATTACTGCTAGGCTGCCACCATTTCCAGCATGCTGTTTTATAAAGCAGTTTGGATTTGTTCTAGAGAAACTGATTGTGCTCTCAGCTGCAGTTAGTTTGTGCCAACACTTTAAAAATCTTTCTTCCATTTTTGATAAAGTTGTGGCTGTGGGGTTTACAGCTATTGTAGTGTTTGCCAGAATGGGCACATTCCCCACCAATGTGACAAAGATGGCAGCTTGCGTTGGGGTATTAGCTTAGTTCAAATGTAAACATTAAACATATTGCAAAATATTTAGCTAATTAAATACTGCAAGTGCAGTTTGGCTTCTTTTACTAATGAAGACTTAATATAAAAATTTCACTTAGCAATAATTTAACAGATTAACCTGAAACTACTTCAGTATATATTTTTTTCATCCTAGCCACTGCTGATTTCATTTCCCCTTACTTCCTCCCTTTACTGTAATTCTCCTTGGTTATCCATGTATAGTGCTGATAACCTAATGTGACACTTTATCAGTAGGGTCATGCCCTGGGTCAGCAAGGATTTCGATTGTCACTGCACCAAAGAGAGACATAGAACAGTAGGGCTATACTACTATTGTGATTCGAGGTATTTGCCCGTTATTCCTTGAAGTCC
Organism: Protopterus annectens; assembly: GCF_019279795.1. Lineage (NCBI taxonomy): Eukaryota > Metazoa > Chordata > Ceratodontiformes > Protopteridae > Protopterus > Protopterus annectens. Next base: position 653,558,314 of record NC_056726.1, read on the forward strand.
CAGGTACATGACAGACAACACTATAGGCACTGGAATGTGGTGGAGTAATGACAGAGCTTGTCCTTGCCCAATGGGTAATATAAGTCTGTTATCATGCCCACCTTTTGTAAATGAATGATCTGGTTTCACACTTACGTCTTCACTGAAAACCACACTAAGTATCATGCTGCTGACACATATACCAGAATCCACTTCCATTCCCACCCCTGCTGGCCTCTCAGTGCCTGAGCCACTAACTGAATCCAGATTGGCTGGGTAATAGTTTGAGCTTTATCCATCTATGCAATGGAGTGAGCACACTTCAGTCTAAGAGATATAGCTATGTCCTACAGCCACAGAAACAGTTCATCTAACTTCATTTCCTTCAGTCTTTGAGAGGACACACAGCACTAAGCTGTATACAAATCAGGCTCACATACAGAACACAAAGCAATAAACATGTGCCCTAAAGCTGTAAGCAGCTTCAAGTTATTCAAATTCCACACAGATCCGTTCCTGCTCTAGTACTGTTCACTTCCACATAGTCAATGTAAGCTGCCTCCTAAATTCAGAAATAATCTTAATGTACTTTACAGAAACTGACAGTGCAGACACCTACACTAGTGTTCTAGCTGGATTGTTAGACAACACTATAAGGTTTGGGCAGGCACAGAAGATTTAAATTTTACCAGTGTGCTCTCATAAACAGCCTCACTTGCTTAGCTCTTTGGGGCACATAATACACTATATGAGCACCCCCATCATAGCACATATTTAAAATAATAACAAGATAAAGGTAATGTCAAACAATGTGATGAAAAAAAATTTGGATAGTAATAATTCCTCGGACATTAACCTTTTGCACAGCAAGAATTACATGATTTAAGTACTTTCGTCTGGATATGACAATCTATCTGAAATAGAAATGGGTGCCTTGGAGAATAAATTGTAGACCTAGGAATTGCTTAGACTGAGTTGGGAGTAATGAAAGTTACATTAGTAGTTTTAATTGTATCCTTATGTTATAGGAAATGCGGGATGAATTTTGGATGAAGGAGATTATAGGATCATAGGAAGTTACTAGGTTATTGGCTCTGAGGCCCTTATAAGTCTAGCCAAGAATTTAACCCATGTTCTGACAAGTCAGCACCCAATGCCCCTGTTCAGCAGGGACACAGGTGGAATCCCAGGGGTGTATTTTCTGTTCCCATTCAGTTATCCAGTTGCGCTTAAAAAGGGTTAATGAGGTACTCTGCTTGACGTGGAGAGGGAATCTGTTTCATAGAAGGGGGAGTTTCTGGGACACAAATCTGTCCTGCCAACAAGTCCTATTGATGTCACAGACCAGGTTCAGGTCATGTGTGTGGGTTATTTGAGTGGAGCTTGACTTGCGGATATGCAGCAGTCCCATCAAAGCGGGGTCTAAGATTGCTTTATATGCCAGACAGAGGTCACCTTTGAGGAATCTGTATGAGACTGAGTAGAGGGACAGGGCTTTTAGTCTTTCTGTGTAGGGTAGATGTTTACGACCCTGGATTCTCCTGGTGAGGAACCTATGTGGTCTGTCCAGCAACTGCATGTGCTTTGTGAGGTACATGCCGAAAGGGGCATTATACTCAATAATGGGTTTTATAAGGGAAGAATACAGGGATGTTATGACCTCTAACTTACTAATGGGGTGGGCCATGTAGAAAGCTTTCCATACTATGGAGGCAATATGATGGTCAAAAATCAGTTTACTATTAACCTGGGTGCCCAAGTCCCTCACAACTGATTGCATGCTTAGGACCTTGTTATTAATGTGATAATTTGTGGGGACATCATTCTCCCCAAAGGGGATGATGATGCATTTTTTGGCATTCAGTTTGAGGCTGTGTTTCTGGCTCCAGTCATTTGTTTGGATGAGACTCTCTTGTAGAATGCCACATCACTAGGGGAATTGATGACAGTGCCCAGCTTGCAGTCATCTGCAAACTTGGTCACCATAGCCCACAGGTTTTGGCCTGCACCTCAGAAAAGTATATCCCAAACAACAGAGGCCCTAACACTGATCCCTGTGGTACACCATAAGTTACAGGTCTACTGCTTGAAGTGGCTTCCACTATTTTGACTAGGTGGGTTATATCAGTGAGTCAGTTTGGTACCCATCTGGTAAATATGGATTGATGCCTAGTTGAGAGAGTTTAACTATTATACCCGAATGGAAATAGTATCAAAGGCTTTGACTAGGTTAAAATAGGTGGTGGGCACTGTCTTCCCCTTGTCCATAGCTTTGTTGACTGTCTCAAAGAAGTCGACCAAATTTTATAGGCATGATCTCCCCTTCACAAAACAAATTGTGTGGGATAAAGTGTTTGGAGGTTGCCAATGTCCTTATTAATGAGGTCCATTATAATCCTTTCCATTGCCTTGCAGATCAGGATAGTTAGACTGATGGGTCTATAATTTCTTGGATCAGTGGACGGTCCACCTTTGTGCAAAGGGGATGACAGTGGCTGTCCTCCACTCAGCTGGGATGAAGCCAGTACTCGGGCTTTGGTTAAATAGGGTGCCTAACAGTGCTGCAAGTTCCTTCCTTGAGTTTTTGTATTAGCAGCCTGGTATGTTATTGGATGCCATGGAGGCTGTATCTTTTGCCTTTGAGAAGGCAATCATGATTTGCTCTCTAGATATAAGGGGAGGTGGGCAGGTGCTGGGAATGTCCCGATTTACTGTTGGGTGGACAGAGGGGTGAAGTTTTCACTGAACTTGTCTGCCAGCAGGTTAGCTATATCTATGGCATCTGTGTATGTGATGTTCTTGACCACCAGTTCTGAGCAGATCTGAGTGATTTCTTTAAGACTGTGGACATATGTGAAGGAGGCCTTATGATTGTCTTTAGTAGATGTGGCCAGTTTGGACTCGAAGTTTGCTTTGGAGGATTTCACTAGTGCTCTTATTTGCTTGTTCAGGCTAAGCAGAGATTGCTTCCAATTAGGCACCTGCTCCTTCTTGGTCCTGGATAGCAATTTTTTTCTTTTATTATAGAGTTTATTTATTGCAGATGTCCACCAGACAGGTTTGCTCTTTCTTGAAGAGGATTATTTTGCCCTGTTGGGTATTCCTGTTTCCATGCAGCTGTATAAATGCTCCCATAGTACTTTGGTGTAGGTTTGGACATACGTGCCAGTTCCTATGGAGGGGGAGCGGGCTGTGAAACTGTTTATACCTTCCCTCAGGAGGTTGTAATCAGCTTTGGAGGTCTTTTTTGTTTGACCCTAGCTGGGGGGGGGGGGGGGGGTCAGAGGAGGTGGTGACTTTGAAAGTGACCAATTTGTAGTCGGATCTTACCAGGGAGCATACCTCTCAACCATACCGAATTACTTGGTTTTTACTGAGTTTTGGGGTCCAAATGAAAGAGTGCCACGATTCCCGAGTGGCACCCCTTCATTTCCGATTTTTTTCATTTTTTTTTTTAATTTCTTCAAATACCGCACTGTCGGAGCTGATGTCATCACATGCGCGATGACGTCAGGTCCGTCAGGGCTACCAGCCAGTCGGAATTGAGCTCTAGGAGCTCACGTCATACTTTCTGGCTGGTGTGGCTGTAAATGCGAGCGGGAAAACATTTGCGGTTTGATTTGGAAGTTACAGGGAATTAACAGCAGCACTCCTTTCGTGGATTACAGGGAATTGATGTGGACTCGCTCATTTTACATTACAGGGAATTAACAGCAGCTCTATGTGGACTTGCTCATTTTGGATTGCAAATGTATGCATGTCATGAACAGCAGCAGCCAGGGAATCATTGTACAGCCACCGGTCAGCAGGTTTGGATTAACCAAAGAGCAGTTATTCACTTTGGACAATCTGCAGTGAAATAAATGAGCAGTTATTCACTTCGGAATTGAGCTCCAATGCACACGAATGTGAGTGTTTTATTTGAAATGGATTCTTGGCTCTTGCGAGTGCTTTTGCAGGGATTAGGCAGCATTGAAATGGATTCTTTTCTTGGCAGCATTCTGGTAGGAAACATTATTCTTTGGGATTCTTTTTCTTGGCAGCATTCTGGTAGGAAACCTATTATTCTGTGTGTGTGTGTGTGTGTGTGTGTGTGTGTGTGTGTGTGTGTGTGTGTGTGTGTGTGTGTGTGTGTGTGTGTGTATGTGTGTGTGTGTGTGTGTGTGTGTGTGTGTGTGTGTGTGTGTGTGTGTGTGTGTGTTTGTAATTAGTGGTACATTGCAAGGTGAACATCAGGACATTGATTCCTCAATTGAGAGAATGCTCATGGAGTAGAGCAGAGGCTCAAAGATTTGTGGTTTCTTGCAACTGGATGATCCATTCAGGGTCTTTCACTTATGTAGCCTGAAGGAATAGATTAGACAAAGCCTTTTTCTAAAGTTTGGATTAAATCTGAGTCAAGGCTACAGCCATGAACTTTGTTTTAGAATGTTTGCTGGAAGTACTATGTGGGTCTTTATGAAGTAAAGTATGTGGCATTACCACTGTAAATAGAGTAAATATTTTTGGAACTAATTGTGAAAAGCTGACTGAGTTATAAGGAAGTTTGCATACAGGCAGTTTGGCCAAGGATTAATCAAAATAACCTTGCTATTCCTCTATTGCCAAGTGCATGGACTGAGCTGAATTGTTTTGTGGCATGAGCAAGCCATAGATGTTTTGCTGCTGTTACCTGGTGTGTTTTCATTGATATGATGATAATTTGGTTTTCTGTTATATTTTCCAACCCGTAACAGCCATGGAGGAATTATTATAAGCCTTAACAGCTTCTAAGGTAAAGACTGATCAAAAGCTTATGCAACTGCTACAACTAGTAGGACAGATTAATGTGATTGTTATCCTAGAACCATACCTGTCTTAAAGAAATTAGGCAAAGCTGATGACCAGTTATATTTAGTAATATTTGAAAGGTAGTCAGTATACGAGAACTGTGAAGATCAAAATGGACCAAAATTATTTCTTTTCAGCTGGTAGGAGAAGCATTAAAATATGTATAGTGTGGAGTGGACTGATTATACAGACTATGAAAAACTTAAGAAGGAATTGGTAACTATGGCTGTGGTTACTTCCAAAATGCTCACTATAAAATTATACAACTGGACATTTTGATGCTGACAATTCAATTAGAACTCAGGTGTCAATGTAAGCATACTATAAGTTTGTTGTTTGATCCATCAAATAACAGTATAATAAAAATATTATAAGAGCTTTACGTAGCAGTATGATTAAATACATGGTACAAAGTAATCCCACAGATTTTGACAAGTTAATACCTTTTGTAGAATGCTAATTAGTCAATGAGCCATTGCCCCCCCCCCAAAAAAATGAGATTGAAAATAAATGCGAGCAGCTGTGCAAGATGCATATGGCTTACACTACTGTCATTCTATTTACATATAATGTGTGTGTGTGTGTGTGTGTGTGTGTGTGTGTGTGTGTATGTATATATATATGTATGTATATATATATATATATATATATATATATATATATATATATATATATATATATATTTGTGTGGGTGTGGAAGTAGACTTTTATGATGGGCATGTTCTGAATTGGGCAATTTTGTCATTACTGGTTCAGTTCATGCATTTTGTTTCATTGCCTACTGGAAAAATGTTCAAACAATTTAAAAATGCGCTCTGTCTAGCAAGTGTGCTGTATTATACAAGGAATATAATTTAATAAAGTCAGGAAGGTGTATCAAAGAACACATGTATGTTTCTTGTTTTGTGTGCAAGGGGCCAATGATTTGAAAACAGCCCAAAGATAATCTTTAGCCACCACTGGCAGATGCATTTTCTTTGGATGTGGTGTGTGGGTTTCAATGCTGTTTCAATGAATGTGAGTTCAATGGCAGAGAAGTTTTAATGCTAAGTCTCTTTCCATTGTGAGACAGTATTGCTTTGTTTAGCAGCTGTCTTACTGTTTGTGCATTGTGCTATAAAATGTAAAAATCCAAATAGTCATTGTAGAAGTAAAGCAGTATGCACACATTAGTGTTTATGGTAAATGGGGTGAAATAGACAGGTAATGGGACATTGGAATGGCTGCAGGGGGACTCTGGTGCCATATTTACATTGTCTGTTCTTCAGTTTGAACTTGAAAGTTGGTATCCCACAATTCCATTGGAGTGGGTGGGGTTACATAATTATGTATGTAAATTTGATGCTAATCAGTGTACAGATTTGTACCTATTTTTAATGGGCCGTGTCCAGATTTTTGATGTTTCCAGGTTGAGAGGTATGCCAGGGAGGATGACACTATAGGGATGCTGCAGTGGTTACTCATGTTGGTTAATACCAAGTCCAAGATATTATCACCTCTTATTGGGGTGTTGATCAGCTGGTCCAAGGGATTTGCATTGATGAAATCAAGGAATCTCTGGGCATTTGTGTTTTGGCATGGGTAGTCCTTCGAATCTATGGTTGGATAGTTAAAGTCCCCCAGGATTAAATTTTGATAGATTCGAAGAGGTCAAGATATGTAGAATGGGCATCTTGAGTCAAAGTTGGGGGCCTGTAACTAGCTATGATTTGAATAGGGGTCTTGTCAACGGTTAACTGCTCCTGGAATGTCTCCTGTGTATCATACTATTTGACCAGCCTGCAAGTCTGTATGCCTTTAATATATATTGCAACTTCACCTCCTTTTGCTTTGTTGCACACAGTTTGGGGTCGGAATATATGATAGGATGAGTAACCTGGTATGGCTGGGGTGCTGTCTGCTTTGAACCAGGTTCCTGTGACTGCAAAAGTGTCAGCATCTTCCAGGGTTAAGAATGCTTGCAATGAGTTCAGTTTCATGTTTAGACACCTAGCGTTTAACAGCTATGGCTTTTAATTTGCATTTTGATTAAATTTCCATGTTGGTAGTTTTGATCCCATGGTATTGCCTAGAAAAGGCACTATGGGGGAAGCAAGAGCCTTTGCTAGAAGCCTGTCGCCCAAGGGAGACAGATGCAGGCCATCTCTGGCAAAGCATTGTGGTCTGTCGATCATTTCTTCCCAGGCTGTCAGGTACTAAATCCCCTTGGAATGACACCAGAAATTAAGCCAATTGTTAAAGACATTCATTTCTGTTTATATTGAGGCATCATTCTGGGTGACGGTAGAAAACTGCTTAAGGCTAGGAATGCACCTGCCTATGACACATATTCAGCAAGCTCGATCATGTCTCTCTTCATATAGTCCAGGGAGGAATGTCTAGTAACACAGAAATCTAGCTAATCCTGCTAGACCCTGCTTTCTTTACCAATAAGCTTGTGCCAGACAAGGTCCAGGCAGCCTTGCTCCTCTCACTAGCAGAGAAGATAGGCCCCTACCAACATAAGATGGCTGCCAGAAACACAGCAGGCAACACAAGATGGCTGCCAGAAACACAGAAGGCCAAAACAAACAAACAACTCTGGATGCAACAAACCTGTATCCAGACTATGCTACTCAATTTAAGGGTTAAGAACACAGTAAAACTCACAAAAAACACAGATTAACCACTTACAGACAAAAAAATAGAACTCACAGTATGAAAAAATAAAGTTAAACAGTAATGAAATGCAGTAGAATGCAGTTAATAGTGATGAATTGCAGTAAATAGCAATGAAATACAGTTAAACAGTATTGAAATGCAGTTAATCAGTAAATTTCTTTAAAACAGCGCAGTTATGATAAATTAACTCACGAGCACAACAGTAAAAAAACAGCTCAGATAAAGCGGCAATTCAGTAGAATACTGTCATCAGTTTAATCAGGCTACTAACAAGCAGTAACAAATGCGGCAAACTAAATGCAGTTAAACACCTAAGCAAAAGTAGCAACATGAAGTAGGAAGAGGCACAATATTTTTTAAGTAGAAATTGAGGCAACAGAAAATAATTCAAGGTTTAGAAGCTAAAGGGGTAGGCCTTCACAACTGATCACAGTGTACTCAGTAGAAAGAGCTGATGCAATGGGTGGACATTCACAACTGATCTTACTGTACTCAGTCGAATAAGCTGATGCAATGGGACTGGGTGGAGTGTCCAATATCAAATTTATAGTAGAGGTGGGGAACTCAAAAGCCACCAAGCTTTAAGACCACAACAACAGGTGGGCAGGTTGGTGGCAATACAAGATCAGAATAGAGGTAAGGATTCAATTCACTAAGCCTAAAATACAGTTACACCGTTTAAACAGATATGCAGCAAATATTGTTTTAGTTAATCAGAAGTGCAGAAAACAGTTGAAAATAAGCACTTATCTTTTGTAGTGTCATAGCTAGTTTTTGGAAAACAGCAGAGCAGGGGAAGAAGTCCTAACTCACTGTAGCTTTGAGCAAACAAGCACAAACTGGTTTAAACACTAACTATTTAAGGCAGAGAAACAGGAACCAGCCAAAGTTCAAATTATCCAATCAAAAACACCCTAAACAGAGCCCTGTAGCAGTAACTATAGCTAGAGTAGACCAAACTGAAACATCCTCCCATGAAGCAGCAAGTAGGTCTCTCTAGACAAAAGATTAACTATACTACAAACTCCAAAGGTCACAAACAGAATTAGATTCAGCTCTATGCTAGGTGTTTTTCAAGTACAGCAACAAGTAAAATGCACAGAACAAACAGCAAAACAAAAAGGAGACAGAGTAGAACAGAGGTAAGGATTTAATTTACTAAGCTTAAAAATACAGTTGCACAGTTTAAACAGATATGCAGCAAATATTGTTTTAGTTAATCACAAGTGCAGAAAAACGTTGAAAATAAGCTCTTATCTTTTGTAGTCTCACAGCAGGTTTTTGGAAAACAAACAAAAAAAAGAGCAAGGCCTAACTCACTGCAGCTTTGAGCAAACAAGCACAAACTGGTTTAAACACTGGCTGTTTAAGGCAGAGAAACAGGAACCAGCCAAAGTTCAAATTATCCAATCAAAACACTCTAAACAGAGGACTGCAGCAGTAACTCTAGCTAGATCAGATTTAACTTAAAGTTGGTGACAGGGATAAAGATTTCCCCTTAGCTAAAGAAGATGTTGCAAGCTTTAATGACAGCATCTGGTTTGTGGCTATGCATTGTGGATGAAGTAATTAAATTGTTTTATGCAGGTATAATGGTCCTATATCTCTCCTGCCAGTGTATATTGCATAATGGATCAATTTATTAGGTAAAAGACAGTTTTGGACAGGTCATTTCTAATGAACATGTTATGAAATTGATTTTTAGATACATTTTGGCATGAAATTCATCACACACTCATTCGCATTATGAAACTCGACTGAGTGTATTATATTAGGTTCCGTAATGTGCATGCAGTGTAGTGGGTTTTCTGCTCTATGCACTAGTTTTTATTGTGCTCTCACTACATCTGTTTGCACTGCTACTGCTGGTATCACTTGCTGTTAATATTTGGAAATTTACTGATGGAACTTTACTGTTTTTGCTAGGAATAACCTTTACTGTTTATATCTTGATTCTACCCACTTTTGCAAGTTGTGCAGTGATACAATCGTAAGCTGCACAGTGATGCATTTAGGTCATTGTGTTTGGATTCTCCTTAACCTATTTCAGCACAGTTGAAGGTTAGGTCTAGTAATTGTTTTACAACTTCTCCTTGATGTACAGAATCACTGCCTGTCTCTTACTCCTAAACAAGCAGAGATGGCTATAGTGTTTCTTGCTTGTGCATGCATCTATTTACTCTTGCAATACTTAGCCTTGGTTTTCTCTGGGATGATTTACTCTTGCAAGTATGACTATAATTCTGTATGCTGATAAGAGACTGATTTGGATGATATTCTGCTACATCTTTTACTTTAATGGTATGTAAGGTATGTAAGCATGCTTTCGTATTCTTATTTAAATTGGCACTATTTTAATGCTAGCTACGTTTTAATTGCCATTAAGTGACAGCACAGAGGAGCTAGGTTTAAGTGATAGTTATTATGCGTGAGGCCTTAACATTTTGTGATTCATTTGAATTTTAAATTATTGTATCTGAGCTTAAGTATTTGAATTTATAAGTATTCCTACTTAATCCCAGTGCTTTTACTTATTATTCTAAGTCTCCTTTTGAACATAACAAAGTTTCACCTTATACTGGGCAAATCAGCCATTCTTATGGTTAAGAGGAATATACTGCTCCCTCACTCAACAAATCTTCCAAATACAGCTGCTGATATAATTCATTGTTTCTGCCCATGGCAGATCCAGTTGTATTTTAACAGAGTTTCACCTTCTACAGTTGAGAGTCGATTATCTGAACGTCGATTATCTGAAACGTCAGTTATGAGAACCAATCTTCCAAAGTTTTCAGGTAGGAAAAATCATAAACTTTATATGTATTTGTTTGAGCATGTTTTTTGAACTTGTAGTTAGCTTATGTGTGAAAAAATATCCTTTATTGTCCACTGGAATCAAATCAAAATGGTTGAAAAGTGTATTCCTGCATGCAGAAAAAAACAAGATTTTTGAAGGTTTTTTATATGGTTCAATTATATGTTTGATTATCTGAACTACCCTAGGTCCCAATTAGGTCACATAATCGACTCTCTACTGTACTGGCTAAATCATCCATTCTTATGGTTAAGGGGAATATACTGCTTCCTCACACAACAAACCCTCCAAATGCAGCTGCTGATATAATTCATAGTTTCTGTCCATGGCAGATCATTTGTACTTTTTTTTAAATTTTTTGTATTAAAATTTCTGGTAATGAAGCTCATTCAACAATCCATAACAAAATACTGTTCTCATGGACCAGCTAAATAGTAAACAAGCTAAATACAATGACACTGAATACTAAATAATGTAGTATAATGACGACAGAGATATTTTGATATCACGTGATACATTTGTACTTTCCACTATCCTGCACACCTAAATAGCTGGATAGCATAGTAATTAAATATTTAATTCAAGACAGGAATAATCAATAAGTGCTTATAGTAAGACTCTGTGTTTATGTTTCCCATGTGAGGTATGGTGTAGTGACTTACTGATTATTTTATTTTAGTAGGTGAAGAACCAGAGCTCCATTGCAGCCCCAAGGCTACTGGACAGTGCACATCCACACTCTTACAGAAAATGGATGAAAGATGAATACTGTCTATTTACATAAGAAATAATTATACAATGACTATGGATAACTGACCAGGTAGTAGGTGTGGAGGAGGCACAATGCATCTAATCAAATTACAAATGACAATATCAGTTATAGATTCAAAAATGTTCAAGGTATCTAATGGCAAAGATCCCAACTGGGTATAATGATATTTCGGGTCTATGTAAAATCATCGAACGCTTAAAAAAGCGAATAATGATTTATTGAACCCATGTATGAAAAAGCTTACAATCTTGAATGCTTAGAACAGCGATTTTTTCCCAATGGAAAAAAAATCGCTGTTCCACAAAAAAAAAAAATGTAAAACATTGCATAAAGTGGGGGGGCTTTGCCCCCCCCCCCCACTTAAATATACCAACAATCACTTGTCCATAGCTGTAAATGGTTTTAGAAGGAAATGAAGCAACTCGCTGGTCAAGCTGCTACTCCTACAAATCACAAACTCTCTCTCTTTGCCAGTGAATATAAACAACAACTAACTACTACTATAAAATAAATAAGTTACTTCTCAAACACATCCTCAACTAGCCATTCAGCTTTAGAAAATAGTACTCTATAATTTTACATACTAGCCAGGCTCATATGTAGCTATCTCTCAATTCTCTGAAATAACTGTAAAAGAAACAAAAGACCTTATCAGAAAAAAATTATAAATCCAGCTCTAAAACTAACAAACACCACCCTGCCTCCTTCAAATTAGCAGCAAAAAGAAATTGTAAAGCATGTAACACATATTTTTAACCTGTTATTAACAATTGGCATAGCACCGCCTGTGTTTAAACATAATATTATTATTCCTAAAACTTCTACTCCTATCTCCATGAAGGACTACAGGGCCCTCTCACATCTATGCCCCCATTATTAACATATTTGAAAAGATAATATACACGCAGCTCCTTAAACAGATTAATAGCCTTTGCTTACTCTGTAACCAGCAGAATGGCTTGTCTAATGCTTATAGCGCTACTATAGCCCTGCTCACTGCCACAGATGCCATTTATAGTAACATTAATGATGTTCACCTTGCTGCTGGTGCTTTCCTTGCTATGACTATGGCTTTTGAGAGAGGTGGCCACACTCTATTATGCCCCAAACTTACAAGGTTTAACTTTGGACACAGTACAAATGCTTCAAGGATCTGTTTTAGGCCCTTTACTTTTCTCTCTTTTCATAAATGATCTAATGTATCACCTCCCAAATCTTAAACTACTCATGTATACAGATGATATTCTACATATAAAAAACTGCAAGATAAGAAGACAATATCCCAAAAAAAGCAAAATTATTTATCTCAACTTTGTTCCTTGGAAGCTGAAAATAAGCCCTTGCTAAACTCCAATAAAACAAACGTCATGCTGTTCTCCACCCCCATAAATGAACAAATTGTTATTACAAATAACAGCACCAATCTTGTCCCCAATGTTACTGAACAAAACTACCTTTGACTAATCCATGACCCTTTCCTTAAATTTCCACCCTTATACAGACTTAGTCACTAGCAAAGTGCAGTTGCAGCTTAAAACTCTGCTATAGGATGTCTCGTTTTCTTAGTCCATTAGGATAGTAATTACAAGAAACATGTTGATACTGAAACTTGAATATGTCTACCAATGATATGTCTCTGCTGTTTCTACAATACACAAAAACGTCAGATCATAGAAAATAAAAATTTCAGGTTTGCCCTTCTGGCAAATCAGCAGTCACATCACTGCCTTGTCTTGCAAAATTTAAATGGCTGCCTATTTCCAGTTATGACATATTCCTACTCATTTCTATCCCCCTTTAAAACACTAAATCTAGGATACCTCCCTCCACTGAGGAACAAACTCTTCATTAGAGATCCTAATCACTCACTCAGGCATGCCAAATAATACAGTTTCACCTTAATGAGACCTCCATTCAAGGCTTTTATAGGTGAAAAGGTTTTCTCAAGGATTGGTCTAGCAATCTGGAATCACCTACCTTCAGAAGTTAAAAATCTCCAGTCCTTATCAGAGTTCGAAAAAGTCTCTAATGGCTTATCTTCAAAGGGAGGCTGAGTGTACTTACTTTCAGGACACTGGTTAAAGTAACATATGTAATTTAATGCCCATTGACTATAATTATGAAATACCTAATATTTATAGTTGTATATATTTGTATATTTAAATGCAGTGTGTATAATTTCAATATGTTGTATTTTACTTCGTTTCCAAGTTGTGACTGGAAGGGGTGTGTGGACCAGTTCAACCACCCGGTCATCAAAAGAATGAATAAATAAATAAATAAGTAAACAAACAAGCATGATGGCCATTTATTATAACTTGATGAATATAAGATGATGAATTATTAATAATTTGTGTTTGGATATAGTCTGTCACAACCTGAAAAAGATAAACTGTTCACTTCTACAAAACAAAATGGACCTTTTTTCAGAGATCTGAGGTATTCATTGTTATATGCCCTATTGTGAATATCATAAAAGCAGCCCTTGCTATTTGATGTGAACGAAAATTATTTGTTAAGGGTGTTAGTATGATGCTCCAGGACCAGTATGCCAGTTCTGTCATTTAGATTTCATCTCAAATTCCTGATTATGTTTGAATCATCATACAAAATCACTTTCATTCTTTCCTTCAGGTACACTGAGTTAAGGTCATCTTCTTGCTTTTTCATTTTTTTTCACAGAAGTTCAATACCAAAGCAACAAGTTCTGAATCCCCAATTTAACTAGTGAGTCATTCTGTTCATAGTGTCTGTGCACATTATTCCTTCTGTTGCTTTTTCTTTAGAGATAACTGGGATGGTATTTTATCAAGCACATTGGCCTTTTCCAGGTGAATCATGCTCTTCTGCTATACACAGTGAAGCATTCTTTAAATACAACCATCAGTTTTCAACACTGAAATGTAAAGGAACAGAAATCCAGAAAAGTAAATGAAGATGAGTCATATTATCATTAAACCTTACTCCTGCTAGTGTGAATATCAGCTTTGTTATAGTCACTAAATGCCACATTTTGGTGACTAAAATTAAAAAGGACATTGCATAACTATTTCAATGAGATAATCACTATTATTTCTTCTGATTATAAGTAAAATACTGAAAAAATATGTAAACTTCTAGAAACTATCTTTAGATTTATAATAATTTTCTAGCTGCATTTTACCCAAGGGTATGGCTTGATGATTCATACTTAAAAAAATGGAACTACTAGTAATAATTATGTGGTCATTTTTGATGCCGCGCTGAGTTATTTTTTTCTCTTTAGTACTGTATTGGAGTTTTAATATTCAGTCATTCTTGGTAGCAAATACTACTACTACTACAGAAATGTTTTGCTGAGTTTTATTTTCTGTTTAGTACTGTATTGACGTTTTAATATTCAGTGATTCTTGGTAGCAAATACCACAGAAATGTTTTACAATGTGCCTAGCCCTACTACGTGCTGACCATTTACCCCCAACCTGTTATTGAGCTCTTCCATTTCTCATTCAGCAGAACCCCACCACTGTAAGAGGTTGAAGCTGAATGTTTCCTTCATTCAGAAAGACAACTAAGTGTTTTATGCCTTGGTCTGCATTATCATCTGTTCTGCCTAGTATGTAGGACACCTCTTCATCCAATTGGCCTGATGTTCTGGCTTAACCACCAGACTGTGGCCACCCAAATATTTCAGGACACACTTCTCCTGGATACATCATTTGCATGCTTGATGATGGCTACTATTAGAGGCTTGTCAGGGTGCCAGATACCCCCAGTCTATAGTACTGCTTGTTATACATCTGCTCTGTGATGGGTGACAACAGGGCAGTGGCTTGAACCACCTCCCTTCCCCACCCCAGAATGCATGAATGAGTACTGGGCACTCAGTTCCATCCTCCGTCTTCAGTTCCTGGATTACTGTCAGTCTTGGGTCATGTGGATTGCACTCAAGGCTTTATCGTTCTATGCCACAGAGCTAACATAAAGAAAGAAAATTTTAGGCTTATGTGCATGCAAAGTGACCCCACAACCTTTCATTTTTCATAACAGTGTGTCCAAAGCTTCACATTAAAATTGCATTCTCCATTTAACTTGATGCAGACACATTTTAATTAAGTTAAGTTATAAAGTGGGATAGCTGGAATCTGCTGAATGAAAGATTCTTGCTGTATGTTGATGAGGATGATAACATTGTTCGAATATGTTCAATCTTAGATTTGTCATGGAGAAAATCAGTCTTCTAATATAATTTATTAGTGATTTATGTACAGTTAAACATTCTTCATTTTTGGATAAATATTGTATATCATAAGAGAACAGCATTCTGGTGAAATAGAAAATATAGAAATGCAGTAAAAAATCAAGGAACTAACATTCGCATTGTGGGCAAAAGACCTGCATCATCACTGCTATGTACATGTTATTTGCAAAGTAGACAATTTTCTGTTCAGATCAATGCGTTTTGTTTTTCCTCACAAAAGCTGTTCACATCTGTGGTAGCTATTTCCAGAAAATGTCCCATCTGGCATATGAAAAGACAGCAGTAAGTGTGGCTGTGGAAGATCTCCCTATTGAAATGTTGAGACCGGTAACACTGAATTCTGAAATGCTGGAAAAAAAATATGAGAGAACAGTGAATATTGAACATTGTTTTTCTTCTTTAAATGTTTTTTTTTTTGAGGGGGTGCTCTCCACACCCCCAATCCTATGTGTATATATATATATATATATATATATATATATATATACATTTTTTTTACCAACTTTAATATCCTAACATACCTCAGAAAAAGATGATATTCCAAGTAACACAATGTCAGAGTTAGTATATGTAATTTCATATTTTCACTTTCACTGTTCATGGGCTTGCACTAATGGGTTTTGGCATTCAGATGGTTACATCATAGAAGGCTTGTTTCATTTGCACTGAGCATCAAATGCAAGATACTTCTGTACTTTCAATGATAGTGGACTAGCATGTAATTGACTTAGTTATGATGCACTTTTGAGACTGTAAGTATACTTAGAGTATATTTAGAAATGTTTTTTGTATTATTGGTGTGTTTTATTTTTTGAAAATGAATTGTCTTTATGCTGTGCCATCTAACGGGCACTAGATAAACCAGCAAATGAAGGAAGCATGCTAACACAGTCAAGTGTACTGTGCAGAACTGCCTTTATTTTATTTATTTTTATTTTATTTAACATTTGTCTACCGGAAAACTCCAACTTGGAACAAAGCCAATCTTCAGCCGCGGCCCGGGGAGAAGCACTCCAGGCAGATATCTTTGTAATGTGAGTGGAAACCGGAGTACCTGGAGAAAACCCACACAAGTGCAGGGAGGATATGCAGACTCTGCATAGAAGGCACTCCAGACGAGAATTGAACCGGAGAACTTGTTGCTGTGTAGCAACAACACTACTGCTGCACCACTGCACCATCTATTTATTTATGTATAGAAGAGAAGATACACATGATAACACAACATACCTATACAAGCTATGCAAGATATCATTGTTAGTGTTTGCTTTGAATGTATCACCAATGTTTTATTTCTTAAGTGGAATATCATTGTATACCACAAGAGTGAGTGTTCAACTTACACTGTTATTTGTATATCAGTGTAACTTCAAAAATGTTGTTCTTAAGCTTTTTGCAACCAAGAATCCTTATAACTGATTTAATGTACCTTTTAGTTATTATAAGTATGCTTATTTCACTTCTGACTTATTTCCTTGTGCTGTAAAATCATTTTGTCACATTATGATTCACTGATTTATGACCCTGAAGGAATGCAGTCCTACCAAAAAATGATGAACCTCAAAGTTCACCAACTGGAGTCACATCATACAGACATTCCAACACCCTGATTTTTTTTCTGGAAGGGTGGGTGGTGCCACATACATATCCCAAATTACAACAAATTAATGTGGCTCATTAGTTTGAGGCCATTTTGATCAAAGCCAATGCAGTCAACAAATGTTTTATGTGGTGAGGCAAAGCACCCAATTTCCCCAGTACATGTAACCCTGTGCAGCTTCATCACTCTTACAGCTAATTCCATGATCACCATGTATAAAGTTTGTCAATCTTGACCCACTGCATTTGTTCAGCTCAGTTTTACAGGATTCTTTCAAATAGGAGCTGAATGACCATCCATGTACCATAACAAACTGAAGTATGCATGGTCCAGAGAAAGGAATATGTTTAGGCTGTTGGCACAGCTAAAGTCTTTTCCTTTCCTTGGATTATGCAGTTGTGTTTTGGTGAACATGTGTACAACTAACCACATTTGCTGAATCATGTTTCAGTAAAATGAAGTAAACTATAGTTGAAAGAACTGTCCTACCTCTGTCAATTTGACTTGGACCCTGTCATGATGCTTTAGTTTTTCCTAAGCTCTTAAGTGACCTTTTTATGTGCTTTTTCTTCCCCCTGTGGTGCTGACCATCAATCCTTCTCCTTTTCACTCATTTACTTCCCTCTGCACATACCAAGGGATGACAGCATCTCTTCTCTTTAAGGCCTTTCAGTCCTTCTGGCACTTGCAGGAGACAAGAGCCAACAAAGGAGCGAGAATTCATTCAGACATCCACAGGGAAAATTTTCAGTACACACTAATCACTAATGGGCATGGCCTTAGTACTGGCCTCCCAAACGTGTGCTACCATGCATGCTCAGATGTCCTTCAAGGATGCATCTGCAGTCATAACATATGGGTTGTCCTGCCTCAGGCAGCCCTTCGGTTGGCCGGATTCCAAAGTCTGGGTCTGGCCTCGGCTGATGTCGCACTTCACCCGACGTCATAGCTTCTGGGGTATAAAGGCATCAGCCGACGCCATTTTCCTCAGTCATTCTTGCCACGTGGTGCCAGAAGCAGAAGCTGTTCGCAAGTGCCGGTCGGACAGATCCAGAGATTTCAGCTACCGAAGACTTCTAAAAAAGCTAAGTACCCCGTTGGGGACTCTTTCTTGCCTCAGCCGATGTCAGACAAAGTAAGTAATTGTTTAACTTGTGGGAAACAAATACCTCATATGGATTTCCACTCTTACTGCCTTCCTTGCTTAGGCCCAGACCACGACATATCAACTTGTTTAGCCTGTGCTTCCTTCAACCGACAGACACTTAGACGTCGGTCGGAGTTTGTGGAAGAGTTTTTTGGTCCCGCTTTTGCATATAAAATGCCGTTGGAGACTCCGACTACACATTTAGCCAAAAAATGCAAGGAAAAGGACTGACACTCGCGGCCCGCGGTTTCGGCTGAAACCACGGTTAAGCCTGCCGCTAGTGTCTCAGTTTCGGCTGAAACCGAGTCGTCGGTTCTCCCTTCTGCCGAAAACATGCCTCCGACAACCGAGGCCAGAGAGGCCCCGGCTGAGTCGGCTACAGAAATTCCTTCCGAGGAAGCAGGCGCACAAGAATTGTCCGACTCCATTCCGTTGGACATCCCTACTCCTGCACGTGGGGCAGCTAGACCCCCTGCTTCCATGTCTATTAAGGCCTTCTCCAGGGCTAAAGCAGCTAAAATTTCCAAGGCCTTACCAACAAAAGCTTCCTCTCAGAGACCCTCCTCAAGTTCTCAGATTCTCAGCCTTGCTGGGGACCTTATATCTCTGATTAGGGGATCCCAACCTCACCCAGACAGGGCCTCACAACCTCCTCCTGACAAAAGGCCTAGGACTGAACCCCCTGAACCTCTCTCCTCGGATTATTCCTCGGATGGATCAGATTTATCAGACCATCAGGAAGGACCATACTCACCTTATGAGGATTCGGATGCAGAAGACTCAATTCCTTCTGCCTCTCCCCCAGAAGAATTTTCCTTTGGGGAAACTTTACACTCAATGAGGGAACACTTTCAATGGCAGGGTCAGGATTTTTCTGATTCTAGGAAAAGGCTAAGGACCTTTTTACACTTGCCACAGCATAGGCCTTTAGCCATACCACCTGTACTATCAGTTGTTGATGATGCATACAATGATGCCCGTTCTGCCCCTGATTCTCTTTTCCCGGCCCCTGCCAAACCTGACAGATATTACAGGGTCCCGGATTCTCACTTCCACTTGTATAAGGCCCATGCTGCAGACCCAGAAACTATTTCTCAGGGCCCAAAGGGAGTTGCAGCTGCCACTGCCAAAAACCCCCTACCCTCTGAAAGAGAGTCAAGAGCATTAGAGAGATGGGGTAAAAATGTTTATACATCTGCTACTCTTTGTGCCAGGGCTTTAAACTGTCAATTCCATATGATACAGTACCAGGAATTTCTGTTAGATCAGCTGAATAAAAAGCTTTCCTCTCCTGAACCTTTAGACCGTAAGTCCCTTCAGGATTTGGTACACAACTGTCAGCAGGTCAGTAATCATTTCTTAAAATGTGGCTATGATGCACTGGAGGCTTCATTTAGATCAGCTATGACTGGAGCAGTGATTCGAAGGCATGCCTGGCTAAAAGAGCAATCCTTGCCAGACCATGTCAAGTCTAAACTCCTAGATGCCCCTATGGAGAAACAAAGTTTATTTGGCTCCCCTGCACAGGAGATTCTAAAGAAAGTGGAAGAAAAAGCTAAATCTGTGCAAACAGTCAAGGATTTTCTACAGGTCCAACCTCCGAGGTTCAGCAGAAACTGGCCTTCAAAAAATTGGTCCTTTCCAGACACCTCCAGAGCACAGAGAGGCAGAAATCAATCTAGGGGTTCCTACAGGGGTCGTCAGTGGCAACCTGCCAACCAGAGGAGTGCCGCCACAGCTGCGACTGCAACCACTTCCGCAGGACAGACACAATGACTTGGCTCTGACTCCGCCTACCAGGGAGCAACTGGAAGCGCCCTTGGGCGGAAAGTTAGCTTTATTTTCAAAAAACTGGCATTGCATTACAGGAGACAAATGGACATTGCAAACAATAGACAAAAGCTACAGGTTTCACTTCCACACTTTACCAAAAAAGAGAGGAATGCCAAACCTTCCACCAAGCCAGAAGCCAGAGGCTCTAAAACAAATCTTCAACTTACTAAGGATGAGAGCAATAGAAAGGGTACCATCTATGGAACAAGGCCAAGGATTTTACTCCAGACTATTCCTTGTACCAAGAAAAGAAACTCAATGGAGGCCTATTCTTGACTTGTCCGCACTAAACACATATCTCATTGTACCAAAATTCAAGATGCTGACCCTACAGCAACTTCTTCCCATGTTGGGCAAGGAGTCTTGGCTGGTGACTCTAGATCTCAAGGAGGCATACCTGCACGTCCCTATACGACCAGATTGCAGAAGACACCTCAGATTTCTTGCAGGATCAGAGCATTATCAATTCTCAGCATTGCCCTTTGGCTTATCTACTGTGCCCAGAGTATTCACGAAATGCCTGGCATCAGTAATTGCACATTGCAGGCTTCAGGGAATTCAGATCTACCCATACCTGGATGACTGCCTAATACAAGCGGACAACAAGACAAAAATAATAAAGGATTTGGCCTATGTTATACAACTGTTACAAGCCTTGGGATACACAGTCAACATCCAGAAGTCAAGACTAGTGCCATCCCAAAGGATAACATTCCTGGGTGCAGAACTGGACACAATAACTCAGATGGCTTTTATCACAGAAGAAAAACAAAAGCAACTGCCAGTCTACTTCATGGCTTTGACAAGACAAACTCAGCTTACTGCAAGGAAAGTCCTGCAGGCCCTGGGTTACATGGCATCTTGCATAATCTTGATCCCGCATGCCAGGCTGCATATGAGAAAATTACAATGGTACCTAAGGAATGTATGGTCTCAACACAGGCACAGTCTAGAAACCATGATACCAATCATTCCATGTCTGCAAACAGAATTCCTGTGGTGGGCCCAGGCCTGCCAGAACAACAGAGGGTTGCCTTTCCACAAACCACAACCAAGGCAGACCATCACCACGGACGCCTCAGACCTAGGCTGGGGGGCACACATGGAAGACAAGTGTATCCAAGGCCTGTGGTCTCAAGACCAGCTGAATCTACACATAAATCTAAAGGAGATGCTGGCAGTGAAGCATGCTATCGAGGCATTCAAACCATTCCTCCAGCAAGGGCATCTGCTGATAAGGACAGACAATACCACAGTCATGTGGTACATCAACAAACAGGGAGGCACTCATTCCTACCCTCTATGCCGGATGGCAATGGACCTGTGGAACCTAGGCCTGAATCTCAACATTCAACTGCAGGCCAAATTCGTACCAGGAAAAGAGAATTCACTAGCAGACAGCTTAAGCAGAACTACCACGGATGCTCACGAATGGATGCTGCATCCAAACATCTTCAAAAACATAACAAAGAAATGGGGAATGCCAGAGATAGACCTGTTCACCTCCCCACTCAACCACCAACTGAAGAAATTCTGCTCAAGAGAATACCACCCACAAGCCTGGAGGGTGGACTCCCTTTCTTTCAGCTGGAAGGCCCTGACAGTTTATGCCTTTCCACCTCTCCCATTGATGTACAAAGTTCTACTGAAGATCAGGGAGGAACAGCCAAAGGTGATTCTGATAGCTCCAGACTGGCCAAGGCAGCATTGGTATCCGCTACTGAGAAGCATGTCTCGGATGAACTCATGGCCTCTACCTCTATGGCCTTTACTTCTAACGCAGAACAACTACAAGACCCTGCATCCAAACTTGAAAACGTTGCAGCTACCTGCCTGGAAAATTGCATAAAACAAAACCAAAATGTTTTATCTCAGAGGGTCAAGGACATTATCCTGGAAGCTCGCAGACCCTCCACAAGAAAAACATACTCAGCTAAATGGAAGAGATTCCTCATTTGGAGTGCATCAAAGGGTACAAATGTCACACTGGCAAACCTAGCACACATCCTAGAATACTTAGCAGAACTGTTCCACAATGGCCTGTCCTACTCTTCCATTAAGATTCATGCTTCAGCAATTTCAGCAGAGTACAACATGGATCCTCCTATCTTCTCTCACCCTCTCCTCAGACAATTCTTAAGAGGGATCAAAAATGTAAAACCTCCAAGGAAACCACCTCTGCCTGCATGGGATCTCAATTTTGTGCTGGAAAAATTAACACTTCCCCTTTTGAACCAGCAGCATCAGCAGACTTACAGTTCTTATCTTGGAAAACTGCTTTCCTTCTAGCAATCACTTCAGCAAGAAGGGTATCCGAGTTACAGGCATTAATGGCAGTGCAGCCTTTCCTTATCTTTCACCAGGATAGAGTGTCTCTGAGAACCAATCCTACTTTCATGCCAAAGGTTGTATCCAGGGTATCCTTGAACCAAGCTATTCATTTGCCTACGTTCTTCCCTAACCCACAAAACAGGGGAGAAAAACTATTGCACACCTTGGATGTACACAGACAACTATGCTACTATCTGGACAGAACTAAGACCAGCAGAAAAACTGACCAGCTTCTGGTAGCATATGCAACAGGAGTGCAAAGAAAAGCAATTTCCAAACAGACAATTTCAAAATGGATAGGAAATTGCATTCAATTCTGCTACTCTTTTCATGGAAAGACAACTCCTGAAAATATCAGGCCTCACTCTACAAGATCCACAGCCACCACTACAGCTTTCCTACGAGGAGTGGCTACCAAAGACATTTTAGAAGCTGCTACTTGGAGCTCTGTGCATACATTTGCCAAGCATTACAATCTTCCTTTATACTCCAGATCCCGAGCAGGTTTTGCAACTGCAGTTTTACAGGGGATCTTAACTACACCATCATTATCTTAGTGCCTCCTCCCCCAGTTTGGCTATGGTATTCTACCCATATGTTATGACTGCAGATGCATCCTTGAAGGACATAGTACAGTTTTGTACCTACCATAAATGTAGATGTCCGATAGGTATGCATCTGCAGTCAGGATCACCCACCCTCCTTCCCCACTGTGGTATTCGTAGGGTGCTTACCCCTCTTTTAGCTAGCTGGGGGAATCTGTTATGGTGTATTTGTTTGTATGTATATATGTATATATATATATATTTTGCTTTCTGCTGTTTGGAATTTTCTACATTTATCCAAATTTAGCCTTCCTAGAGGGCACCTGGCATCTGGGGCAAGAAACACTGAGGAAAATGGCGTCGGCTGATGCCTTTATACCCCAGAAGCTATGACGTCAGGTGAAGTGCGACATCAGCCGAGGCCAGACCCAGACTTTGGAATCCGGCCGACCGAAGGGCTGCCTGAGGCAGGACAACCCATATGTTATGACTGCAGATGCATACCTATCGGACATCTTCATTTATGGTAGGTAAAAAACTGTACTGTCTGGATACAGCATGGACTGCTTGGCATGCAAGCATCATGTATCTTGGTCCAAATGCTACTGGTGAGTCCAGTTTCAGTATATCAACAAGTGTTGTTGACTCCCTCCTTCCAGTATGAGTGGATCTACTTTAGGTTCTCACTGTCAGTCTCTCTAGTTGGTTCCTCCAATGTCCAGATTAATGGTTGATCCATGCTGAATGTATCGCAATCAAAGCTTAATTGCTCTGTGCCACAGCAATGACTTTCTTGAGTGACCTTTAGAAAACGTTGTTAAAGTGTTGTCTAAAGGTAATTTAGAAGATTGCAAATCAATGGCTTAAAAGTACCAGAGACCCTAGAAGAATACAAGGGAAATGGATGATTTCTTGAAAGCAGGATATTATGATAGCAGTGTTGAAGTGGTCATTGTTGAGACTAGGGACACAAAAACACGGCTGGACCAGTAAGAGGATAATGTTTGAGATCTGAAGATGAAAGTAGCTCAGCTTCATTAAGCTAATGAACAAGGGTGTGTGTGTGTGTGTGTGTGTGTGTGTGTGTGTGTGTGTGTGTGTGTGTGTGTGTGTGTGTGTGTGTGTGTGTGTTGGTGGTGGTGGTGGTGGTGGGAACAGACAGAGATATTCAGGTTGAAATTATTAGAACTTAAACTTCTTAGCGGGGGACAGCCACAAAAATACAATCAAGTGCATAAAGCTAATTGACCTAGAAAATCATTCTGTTCTTTACTTCCTTAATGAGTGGTCTGTTAGAAATCAGTTGCTTGATTGTGGGAGTTCAAAAAGATTATTAGCACAAGACTGCAGTGCACTGTCTTGGAGAGCTTTTTCCCTTCCTACTAGTGTATGACTATTGATTTGGTTTAGGTTTGTGGTGTGTGGCAGCAGTAGAGATACAATGGAGGTACAGAAGGTGTTGTCTCTTGTAAAACAATAGTATTGGTTTGTGCCATTGAAGCATAGATTATTCTGCACTTTCAATGCGTATTGTTCTCCAGAATGATTTTCTAGTAATAACACGTTACATAGCAGAAGTAATGTCTCATTATGGGGGTGGGGGGGGGGGGTCCAGCATTCACTGTATTAGTTGTTTCTGAAAGTATATTAAATTAAAATTGAAGAGTTTGCCTGTATAGTAGACTTTTACTATCTTTACAGCTATGGATTTATTTTCAATATACATCTTTATTAAATTATCACATATGACAGAGGCAATCTTACATTTATATAAATGAAAAACAAAAAACATTGACACCACTTTAGTTGCAAACGTTATTCATCATGGACATCATTGAAATAGCTGTAGTTGCAAACATTATACATCACTTATAATCTATCCAGTCATTGTCAATTAAGCATTATATGGCTCATTCAAATCCTGCCTCTTAAAACTTGTTCCTTTTCTGCCTATATTGTTCCCATAATTCCCATTTTTTCATATGTAGTTTGCTCCATCCCTTTTCTAAAGATCCCAATTCCAGTTGTTTTATCTCTGTTAATATACTTACTACTTCTAGTAAAGTTGGTCTAGACTTTGATTTCCATTTTCTAGTAATTGCTTTTTTGGCAGCCAATATAATTAGATTCAGCAAGGCTTTACTATGTCTAGGCAATTCTGATTCTGTATCATAGCTCAAAAAAATCATCTCCCCAGTCAATCCATTCTGCTCACCTTGCATCTCCAACAGAGCAGTCCACATGGAATCCCTAAAGTCTGCCAGCTCACTAAACTCCCAAAAATAGGTTCCCAGCCACCTCTTCTTGCCCATCACACCTCCAACACTTGCTATCCACCAGAGGAAAAATTCTTTGGAGTCTACTTGGGGTATAAAAATACCTATGTAAACATTTCCAGGCAAAGATCCCAATTCTTCTTGACTTTGTTGCATATTTGGGAGGTATACATATATCCCCCCATTGTCTCTTTGTGAATTACATATCCAGTCTCTTTTCTCAATCCTTTCTAACCTCCTTTCTAACTTCCTCTGATTGATTCTTATAGTTATCATACAATATTTTAGATTGTCTACTAATTATTCTTTTTTAATGTCAGCTTCTGTTCTAGATTCTACTAAAAACTCTACCAGTGCTGGTTTTTCATTTTGGACCCACCCTATTTCTTTCTCTTTGTCTATACTCTTGATATCAATCCTTGATAGGGAGGCAGTCTCTAACCTGCAATTCACATACATTTCTGGCTTCTTCCCATTCTATTACCTTTCCCCTTCTTGTTATTTGCTCCCAATACCTTGGTTCCTTTGCCAGTTTTCTCCAATAAATTCAAGCCCCCTCTTGCCTATTATCTGTATCTCTAACCACAGTCACCCCTATCAGCAGAATCTGTTTTTTCTATTCTCGTGCTGGATTAGTTCTTAGAATACTCCCTGCTATTTTATGAATATAATACTCTGTATGATTTTTGTTGTTCTCCTTTAGAGTCTGCATCCAAAATCCCAATCTCTCCTTATTTCTTGAGCTTCCCCCATATATCATCATCATTCCTTTCTACTTTGAATTATAGTTTTCTGCTTGTGCTATGTATAACATCCTTAACTGTTTTAATCTAAAATACCCCCTCAAATTGGGTAATCCTAGTCTGCCTTGTTCTGTTGGATGAATCAGCTTATCTCACTTGATCTTTGCTGTCTTCCCTTCCCAGATAAAATCCTTCAGCTCTTTTTTAATTGCTAGCTACAGCTTCTTCTCTGGTTGATAACATATGCTTGACCTGTGTATAAGACTAAAGGGACTAAAATCATTTTAATTGCTTTTATTTTAGTATCTGTATCCATATAACAAAGCTTCCAGTTTCTCAGTTTTTGTATTATCTCCTGTTTAGTCTCTTCCCACATATCCTTAGCTGCCACCACAGTCATTTCTAATCCATACTCCTAAATGCTTCATTTTATCATGTCCCCATAAATATGGATATTGTTGGACCAATTCGTGTGTGGGTACATAATTTACCACTATTGGCTTTGTTTTAGCTTCATTCATTTTATATCCCAAGAAGATCTGAAACTGTCTTAAAATGTTTCACAACACTGCAATGTCTATTTCTAGTTTTGTCATGTATAAAATAATATCATCTGCAAATAGAGCCAGCTTTTCCTGACTATCATACCAATTATATCCTTGAATTACTGAGTCCCTTATTTTCTTTGCCAATGGTTCTAAATATAATGCAAACAACAAAGGGGAAACCCTGCCTGATTCCTCTTCTCAAGCAGAAGTTATCAGAGAGGACCCCTCGCACTTTAATTTTTGCCTCTGATCCTTCACATATACTCCAAATCAACATTATAATTATATCAGGGAAAGCAAATGCTTTCATTGCTCCACTTATGAAGTCCCAGTCTACTCTCTCAGATGCTTTCTCTGCATCAAGACCCACCAATAACAGTGGTAGTTTCTTGCATTTTGCTTCCCTCTGGATCATCAGTGTTCTGTTAATATTGTCAAATGTTTGCCTTCCCTCCACAAAGCTACACTGATCCATATCTATCATTTTGGTATCAGTTTTGCCATTCTTTTAGCCATTATAGACATAAACACTTTATAATCATGGTTTAGTATTGAAATGAGCCTATATGAAGCTGGATCTGATGGCTCTTTACCCTCTTTAGGTAGTACTGTTACCACTGCCTTCTTCTAGGATGCTGGTACTTCTCCTGTTAAAATACTGTTAAACAAAACCTTCCAGATCTTCATCAGTTTTTTTTCCTCCTAGCTTACAAACTTCCACAGGAATACCATTTATTCCTGGGGACTTTCCTGCGCTAAAAGTGTTTGTGCTTTAGAATTATTATTATTATTATCAAAAAACAGTTGCTTAACAGCAATCTTTATTTTCTGTTTAGCATTCTACAGTTGCTCCTTTTCTTGTTCTGAGAGATTCCCCCTATTTTGCAATACTTTAACATTTGCCAATCTCTCTAAATAATTCTTGTTACTTCTTAGCCATATCTCCCTTTCCTTTATTTCCACCCTAGTTTTAAACTCCACTTTAATTTTATCCCACTCCCTAGCTATATTTTCAGAATAGAATTCTATCTTCTTTAGTAGCTCCTGAATTAATTCCAAAACCCATTCCTTAAATTCATCTCTTTTCATCCGATAGGTGGGAAAGCACCAATGTCTCATTTTTATTTCATTCATTTTTATTTTAGTTATTATTGGTGCATGATCTGAAATAGTTATTGGTTGCGTTTCAAGACTTTCAATTAAATGCACATATTTCTGTGGGATATAAATTATATCTAGCCTAGCCCAGTTTTTGTATCTTGGACAATAATATGTAAATTCATTCTGTACTCCTAGTACTGAATTCACATCTTCCATGGCAAACACTTTGATAATTTTTTTTCAAAAATCTACCCTCCTTTGTTATATTTTCCCTTCTAGGCCTCCCAGACACATCTTTGCTGTTGCAAACAAAATTCCAGTCTCTACCTATAAGTAATATTCCTTGCTGAAAGCTTATTATTTCTCCCAGAATTTTCTTAAGCTCCATTATAGCAGTTTCCGGTAGAATATAAATACATGCCATTGTAATCCTCTTCCCTTGCCAGTAGCTCCTTAGTACTACAAAGCTACCATTATTATATTTTTTATCCTCTTCTATCACTATTGGAGCTCCTCTTTCAATTAATATAAATATTCCTCTTTTCCTTTGTCCCAGATGTTCTGCTGAATAACCATCCTGAAAAAGTTTCTTTATCAAATTCACATGTTCATTTCTTTCCAGGTGTGTCTCCCGTAGCATAGCTATTTGCACTTTACATTTTTAATATAGTTCACTACTCTTTCTTTTTATACTTATCTGTAAAACCATTCAGATTGAAAGACATTACAGAAAGTATCATTTTATTATATAGTTATTATTACCACCTTTTATGTATAACTGCTTTTTTGTTAAATATCTAGTTCCAGCTTTTATGTTACATGCATATAACTGTTCGGCAAGTTGGTCTTTTATAAAGTTGTTACTTGCAATATCCATTTGAGCCTATGTCGCATCTTACATAACTTTTTTATAGCTATGGACTTTTTGGTGGACAAGATACAAAAAATTAACATAGTTTATATGAAAATATAGAAACTTTGCAAAATACTATGCTGCCTTTACAAATTTCAGTCCAACGACTGGCTGCCACAAAATGGTATGGATAACAAATGTTTGCAAATCTATGTAACAAGGAGAAAATCCTGAAAAATTACTGAAGACATTTGTGTCAGCAAGGGAGTGCCTTTGGGAAATCCAGATCTATATTGTGTTTGGGTCATGAAAGATGTCCTTGGGGTTCTAGACTTGACAGCTGCTCCTCACCATGAGGTTGAAGTTCCCTTGTCTTAATGAATACTACCCTTTTAAAAAGAGTTGCTCTTAAAATAATATCATTTTCATGCTCTATATTTGTTAGACTGGTTTGTTGTATACCTGTTATGGATTATGGACCTAGGAGTACAAAGGTGATAAATTATGTTATGACTACCATATTTGTCTTCCATTCTGTTGCTATGTAAGACATTCACAGCAGGTAATAAGTATTTTTTTTTTGTTAGCAGTTTTCACTGATAAGAAATGTTTTGAGTTTTGTTTAGTTTTAAATAAATAGTAGTAATATTAAATAAGAATTACGTTGTTTAGAATTAAACAGTTCATAAAGCATGGTAGTATTCATTTCAGTCTGTAAGTCATTAGTCTCTTAAATGTGCAAATCATTTAAAAATAATAATTAAAATCTTTATCACTATTAAATGCCTTTTTGGAGGTTCTTTTAGTGAAAGTAATTATGGAAATATAGGCTTAAATGTGAGAAACATGTATGAATGTTCTGAATAGGTTTAGTCTCAATGATTTGGGTATGTGTTGTAAGCAAAGGTTTAATTACCTAAAGTCACCTGAAGTCTCACCTTTGCATGGGATAAAATTAAGTTAGAACCCATTTCAATTCTTGTTGATATTTATTTCAAAATATGTGCTTGTGAGGTAAGAAGCTAGACAAGATTTAACTAAACAAATGTAATGACTTCACAAAAGCAGCTGAATATGGTGAGATATCTTCAGAGCAGATAGTGTTTAAAATATCAAGGAAATATCATCAAAGATAACTCCCCCCACTATCACTAGGAAACAGGTCCTTAATGTTCTCTCTAAGACTAAGAACACTGTATCAATGGGCCCAGACAATAACCCAGGATGCCTTCTAAATAACATGAAACACAACCTATCAGGGCCTTTGGAATTACTATTTAACTGTAGCCTCCAACCAGGCTTCATACCTCATGAATGGAGAAAGGCAACAATCATCCCTCTGCATAAAGGTGGGCCACCTACAGACCCTCGAAACTACAGAGCCATAAGTCTCACTAGTCTTATATGTAAAGCCATGTAATGAATTATCATGGAGATGATCAATAGAGATATAGTGAATCTCCAAACACTGGACCCAACCCAGTTTGGTTTTGTCAGGGTCCGATCATACCTCTTCAACCTGGCAGACTTCTTCAAGAAGGTCACCAAAACAATGGAAGAGGGCAAAGTCATTCACACTGCCTACCTTGAAGTGGCTAAGGCATTTGACACAATACCCCACTCGGGTATTGTTGACAAACTCAATATGTTAGGTACAAACCCCTATGTCACCTGATGGATAGCCAAGTGGCTCACAGACAGGACCCAGGAAGTTAGAATTGGGGAGTCCACCTCTACAAAGAGGCCAGTTACAAGTAGAGTCCCTCAGGGATCTGTCCTTGGACTGCTCCTTTTTGGCATTTACTTCTCCGAAGTCAAGGCCAATGTCAGTAGTCTCTGGCTGACTAAATTTGCAGATTATTGCAAATTAGGAGCTGTCATTGAATCTCACATTGACACAAATGTTCTCCAGGACGGGCTGACACAGACAAACAACTGGCGTCAGAGCCATGGGCTAAAACTAAATGCCGAGAAATGCATAATAGTATCCTTTGGGAAGTCATCCATCCCTGGTAACTCTCATTTTGACAACTCCCCCCTTAGAGTTGACCCAGTAGTCAGGGACGTAGGGACACACATAGATAGTAATCTAGCCTTTGATGATCACGTATCTGCAATGGTGAGGAAATCATTCTCTGTTGTGCAACGTATAAACAAAGGTATGGCATCTAAGTCCAAGGAAGTCATTGTTCCACTGTATTCGGCATTCAGCAGACCTATCATTGAGTATAATGCCCCCTTTGGTATGTACCTAACCAGGCATATCCAACAATTGGAACAACCACAGAGGTTCCTCACTAAAAGAATACAGGGTGTAAGTAATATGTCCTGTGCAGACCGCCTCAAGGCCCTATCCCTGTATACTGTCTCCTACAAGGTTTTGATTGGAGAGCTATGCCTGGCATACAGGGCATTGTCAGACCCCACTCTGATGGGCCTCCTGCATATCCACAAAACAAACAACACCAGAATTATCCATTCTAAAGACTTAAACCTTGCCTGTGATACAAATAAGACCAGCTGGAGAGATAGGTATATATCACAGAAACTACCCCATCTAAGGAACAGGCTCCCCATCCATATGAAGCAGAGTTCCTCTTTAACCCTTCAAATGCAACTTGGACAGTTGGATGAGAAACTGGAAATTTATCCCTGGCTTGGCACCTTTGTCTCTAATGGACAGAGGTAACCTATAAATGTTCATCTTCCTGGCCCATGCTTACACTTATCAAGGGTATTAGAACTTGTCAGAGATGCAGGATACATGGCTAGGTTTAAAAAGGCCCTTGTGGTCATTAGCCTAGTAATCACCTATGAACCTATAATTCCTGCCTTCTCTTAAACCTCATCTTCCTCCAAAACATTTTTCTGCATATATTGTTCACATGATTTATTTTTTCTATGTAATTTACTCTTATCTTTTTATAAATATTCCACTTCCTTTTGTTTTAAATATGTTACAATATTTACTACTTCAAGACTTTGATTTCCATTTTCTAGTAATTACTTTTTTGGCAGTCACTAGAATTAAACTTAACAAAGCCTTACTATGTCTAGGCAATTCAAATCATGTATCCCAGCTCAAAAAGTCTTTTCCTTAGTTACGCTCATTTGTTCACCCGGTATTTTTAACAGAGTACTCTGTAGAGAATTTTCAAAGTCTGCCAACTCATTGCACACTGAAAACATATGTTCCCAGGCACCAGTTTCTTTCCCATTACACCTCCAACATTTGTAATTTACCTGAAGAAAAATTCTTTGGAGTCTGCTTGTGGTATAACAGTACCTATGCAAACACTTCCAAGCAAAAATCCTAAACCTTCTAGATTTTGTTTCCTATTTGGGAGCCATACATATGTATTTGTGAATTGCTTATCTAATCTCTCTTCTTTATCTTTTCTTACCTCCTCTAATTGATTCCTATAGTTATCTTACAATATTTCATATGCTTTACTAATTATCCCCATTTTAACAGCAGCTTCCTTTCTTTATTCAACCAATGAAGGTCTTTCATTTAGAATTCCCTATCCCATTCCCTTTGTCTATATTCTGATAGGGAAGGCAATTTTTAGTCTGCAGTCCAAATGTCTTCTTTACCTCTTTCCATTCTATTACCTTTCTCTCTCTCTAATTATTTGTTCCTAATACTTTGGTTCTTTTGGCAGTTTCCTCCAGTAATTTCCAGCCCCCTCTTGTCTATTCTTTGTACCTCTAATTGCAGTCATCCCTAATTGCAGAATCTCCTATATCTAGTCTAGTCTTGGCTTACTTCTTAGAATACTTTCTGCTACTTTATGAATATAATATTTTGAATGACTATTGTTATTCTCCTTAAGGATCTGCATACAAAATCCCACTCTTTCCTTATTTCTTGAATTTCTCCCCTGCTTCATCATCCCTTCCCACTTTGAATTAGAACTTTCTGCTTGTGTTATGTATAACAGCCTTAACTGTGCTGTTCTAAAATATCCCTTCAAATCAGATAATTCTAAACCTCCTTGTACTACTGGAAGGATCAACTTAACCCACTTGACCCTTGCCCTCTTCCCATTCTAGATAAAATCATTCAACTTTTTATTAATTGCTGTTCACAACTTCTTCTCTGGGTTGATAAAAATATGCCTGATCTGTATATACTAAAGAGACTAAATATGCCTGACCTATATATAAAACTAAAGAGACTAAAACATTTTCACTGCTTGTATCTTGTAATCCATATCCATAAATAAGAGCTTCCAGATTCTCAGTTTTTGTATTATGTTTTGTTTAGTCTCTTCCCACATATCATTATCTACCTTAACATAATCCTTTTTAACCCCCAAAACTTAATTTTATCATGTCCCCATAAATATGGATATTGCTGAAACAATTCATGTAGCTGTTTGAGTATTATGACAGAGTTAGGAAATTTGCTAGCTTTTACTATGATTTCTACAGTGTCTTTTTGTAACCCTTCAGAGGAATTTCTGATGTCAGAGGATCAAAAGCTATTTACTAGAGCTGTGCTTTTTGGCTTTAAAGATACAATCAGATTATTTCTGAGTTAAGCAATATTGGGTTTGTGAAATAAGTAACAAACTTGTTTACCAAATATTTGGAATGTCATTCCATTAAGGTTAAACTTGATCAATTTACCTTCTCTTTCTCTCTCTCAGCTCTCACTGTTAATCTGTGGAGCTTGACAAGGTTTGATTATGCATTCCCTCTTATTTCACTTTATTGTAACTCCCTAACAGCTATCTCTCTGGACATAATGTTGTATTATATGCAGATGATTTGATTATTTGCAGATCTTCTTTCTCGTAACTCTTAAGACAGATTTTGATAGTGACAATGGCTTTCTGAAAGGATGTTTATTCCAAATTGGGAAAAAAAATGAAGACATATGAAGTTTGCCATTGTTAGATGTATTTAAATGGACATGATTAAATTGATCATCAGTAATTTCTCTAATCAGTGTTGGGAATTGTTATTAATTTGTAATAATTACACATAATTGTAGATCCATATCTTTTCTTTGCTTGATAAGCATGTAAGTGACATCTCTTTTGTTAAAAAGTAATGTTTTGGTTATAGAAGATATCAAGGTTCATCTCACATGCTGGTAATGCAAAAATGGGAAAGGGAATTATTATTTTACTGGACAATACTCCCCCCCCCCATACACACATAACACTTGTTAACCATACCTCCTTCTTTTAGAACTGCAAGAGACCACAAACTCTGTCTAATGGAATATGTGGGATTATAGCGCTTACATCTCATTTGAATTATTACTGCAGTATACTGCAGAGAGTATTATGGCTCCTTGTGCTAGCAAGACCTAAACTCCAGCTGTAGCTCAGCATCTTTCTTGTAGCAGCCCATAAGCTTTTCACACTGCATGTTTCCTATTATCTCAGATTCTTTAGGAATGCGGCCCTGGTCTTTATTAGAGCTCAGAGCAATTTATGTATTAGTTGATCATTCCTGTGCTCTAGGTCTGAAAACAGAATTATTTCCACTAGTAGTTTAAGGGATACCTCTGATCTTCATCAGATTAAATCTTTGTAAATCACTTGTCTAAGAGAGAAATAGCTGCTTATATTGCCCTAACTCTTCTATCACTTACGCTACTCTAGTAACTAGACACTATATTATTG